>NC_069500.1:233407692-233715192 GCF_027579735.1 Bombina bombina | reverse complement strand
GCACAGCCAGAGATCTGATAAATGTAACCCCTGGACTGCCACAGTAGGTCTGCTCTTATTTTGACTCTCATAGATGCTTTTTAAATGCGTGCCCCCTTGTGAAAAAAAAATGCTCCCCCATTTCATTCGTTCTGGAGCTGAGCCTGCAGAAGGGCTGCGTTAGGCTCCAAAAAGGGAGCGTACAGGCATATTTACCGCCACTGCAACTCTCAATACCAGTGGTGCTTACGGACGCGGCCAGCTTAAAAAAAACGTGCTCGTGCACGATTCCCCCATAGGAAACAATGGGGCCTTTTGAGCAGCGTTCAGCTCCTAACGCAGCCTCATTGTTTCCTATGGGGAAACACTTCCTAAGTCTGCACCTAACACCCTAACATGAACCCCGAGTCTAAACACCCCTAACCTTACACTTATTAACCCCTAATCTGCCGCCCCCACTATCACTGACCCCTGCATTATACTATTAACCCCTAATCTGCCGCTCCGTACACCGCAGCAACCTACGTTATCCCTATGAACCCCTTATCTGCTGCCCCTAACCCCCGTCGACCCCTATATTATATTTATTACCCCTAATCTGCCCCCCCCAACGTCGCCGCTACCTACCTACAATTATTAACCCCTAATCTGCCGACTGGACCTCACCGCTACTCTAATAAATGTATTAACCCCTAAAGCTAAGTCTAACCCTAACCCTAACACCCCCCTAAGTTAAATAATATTTTTATCTAACGAAATAAAATAAATCTTATTAAATAATTTAATCCTATTTAAAGCTAAATACTTACCTGTAAAATAAACCCTAATATAGCTACAATATCAATAATAATTATATTGTAGCTATTTTAGGATTAATATTTATTTTACAGGCAACTTTGTATTTATTTTAACCAGGTACAATAGCTATTAAAAAGTTAATAACTATTTATTAGCTACCTAGTTAAAATAATTACAAAAGTACCTGTAAAATAAATCCTAACCTAAGTTACAATTAAACCTAACACTACACTATCAATAAATTAATTAAATAAACTACCTACAATTATCTACAATTAAACCTAACACTACACTATCAATAAATAAATTAAATACAAATGCCTACAAATAAATACAAATAAATACACTAACTAAAGTACAAAAAATAAACAAAAAACTAAGTTACAAAAAATAAAAAAAGAACTAAGTTACAAAAAATAAAAAAATAATTTACAAACATTATAAAAATATTACAACAATTTAAGCTAATTACACCTACTCTAAGCCCCTAATAAAATAAAAAAAGCCCCCCAAAATAAAAACATGCCCTACCCTATTCGAAAATAAAAATTGAAAAGCTCTTTTACCTTACCAGCCCTTAAAAGGGCCTTTTGCGGGGCATGCCCCAAAAAATTCTGCTCTTTTGCCTGTAAAAAAAAACATACAATACCCCCCCAACATTACAACCCACCACCCACATACCCCTAATCTAACACAAACCCCCCTTAAATAAACCTAACACTAAGCCCCTGAAGATCTTCCTACCTTGTCTTCACCACGCCAGGTATCACTGATCCGTCCAGAAGAGGGTCCAAAGTCTTCCTCCTATCCGGGGCTGAAGAGGTCCATCATCCGGCTGAAGTCTTCCTCCAAGCGGGGGCTGAAGAGGTCCATCATCCGGCTGAAGTCTTCATCCAAACGGGGGCTGAAGAGGTCCATCATCCGGCTGAAGTCTTCTATCAAGTGGCATCTTCAATATTCTTTCTTCCAGCTCCATCTTCATCCCGCTGATGCGGAACATCCATCCTGGCCGACAACTTCCTGACGAATGACGGTTCCTTTAAGGGATGTCATCCAATATGGCGTCCCTCGAATTCCGATTGGCTGATAGGATTCTATCAGCCAATCGGAATTAAGGTAGGATCCGATTGGCTGATCCAATCAGCCAATCAGATTGAGTTCGCATTCTATTGGCTGTTCCGATCAGCCAACAGAATGCGAGCTCAATCTGATTGGCTGATCCGCAGAATTTTCCTACCTTAATTCCGATTGGCGGATAGAATTCTATCAGCCAATCGGAATTCGAGGGACGCCATCTTGGATGATGTCCCTTAAAGGAACCATCATTCGTCGGGAAGTCGTCGGCCAGGATGGATGTTCCGCGTCAGTGGGATGAAGATGGAGCCGGAAGAAAGAAGATTGAAGATGCTGCTTGATAGAAGACTTCAGCCGGATGATGGACCTCTTCAGCCCCGGCTTGGATGAAGACTTCAGCCGGATGATGGACCTTTTCAGCCCCCGCTTGGATGAAGACTTCAGTCGGATTATGGACCTCTTCAGCCCCGGATAGGAGGAAGACTTCGGACCCTCTTATGGACGGATCGGTGATACCCGGCATGGTGAAGACAAGGTAGGAAGATCTTCAGGGGCTTAGTGTTAGATTTATTTAAGGGGGGTGTGGGTTAGATTAGGGGTATGTGGGTGGTGGGTTGTAATTTTGGGGGGGTATTGTATGTTTTTTTTACAGGCAAAAGAGCAGAATTCTTTGGGGCATGCCCCGCAAAAGGCTCTTTTAAGGGCTGGTAAGGTAAAAGAGCTTTTCAATTTTTATTTTAGAATAGGGTAGGGCATTTTTTATTTTGGGGGCTTTGTTATTTTATTAGGGACTTAGAGTAGGTGTAATTAGCTTAAAATTGTTGTAATATTTTTATAATGTTTGTAAATTATTTTCTTATTTTTTGTAACTTAGTTCTTTTTTATTTTTTGTACTTTAGTTAATTTATTTAATTGTATTTATTTTTAGGTATTTGTATGTAATTAATTTATTGATAGTGTAGTGTTAGGTTTAATTGTAACTTAGGTTAGGATTTATTTTACAGGTAATTTTGTATTTATTTTAACTAGGTAGCTATTAAATATAATTATAATTTATATTGTAGCTATATTAGGGTTTATTTTACAGGTAAGTATTTAGCTTTAAATAGGAATAATTTATTTAATAAGATTTATTTTATTTCGTTAGATTAAAATTATATTTAATTTAGGGGGGTGTTAGTGTTAGGGTTAGACTTAGCTTTAGGGGTTAATACATTTATTAGAGTAGCGGTGAGGTCCGGTCGGCAGATTAGGGGTTAATAATTGTAGGTAAGGTAGCGGCGATGGGGGGGCAGATTAGGGGTTAATAAATATCATGTAGGGGTCAGCGGTGTTAGGGGCAGCAGATTAGGGGTACATAGGGATAATGTAGGTTGCGGCGGTGTGCGGTCGGCAGATTAGGGGTTAAAAAAAATTATTAGAGTGGCGGCGATGTGGGGGGGGGCCTCGGTTTAGGGGTACATAGGTAGTTTATGGGTGTTAGTGTACTTTAGAGCACAGTAGTTAAGAGCTTTATGAACCGGCGTTAGCCCAGAAAGCTCCTGGCTTTTCTCTGTGGCTGGAGTCTTGTCATTAGATTTCTAACGCTCACTTCAGCCAAGACTCTAAATACTGGCGTTAGAAAGATCCCATTGAAAAGATAGGCTACGCAATTGGCGTAGGGGGATCTGCGGTATGGAAAAGTCGCGGCTGGAAAGTGAGCGTTAGACCCTTTCCTGACTGACTCTAAATACCAGCGGGCAGCCAAAACCAGTGTTAGGACCCCCTAACACTGGTTTTGACGGCTAACGCAGAACTCTAAATCTAGGTGTTAGTTTTTGCCAGAAAGACCTTACATAGTACTACATTATGGAAACTATACCATAAGGTGGCTGTGAGATGGCATCTTGTACCAACAGATCTTCATAAGATATTTCCAAATGTATCACCATTATGTTGGATAAGTTGTTGTCAGTTGGGTACATAGGTACATATCTGGTGTAAAATGTCCCAAACTCAGGCCATTCTGGAGAGAGTGCTTTAGATTGTTAGGAGACATGAGATTTAATACTCCAAAGATGACTTCATCCAAACTAATTATAGCCAGAGAGTGGAAACAGTCAATACCTCCTACACTTCAGACAGTTCTTACTCACCTGAAATATATCAAGAAAATGGAAGAATACATATATAGAATTAAGGATAAGCTTCACATATATTAAGAGGTTTGGTCACAGTGGAACGAGATATAGATAAGACTCTCATTTGAATAAACATGCATTTATTATAACTTTTTTTTTTCTTCTTTCCTCCTCTCTATCTCTATAGCTCTGTCCTTCTTTTTTCCCCGTTCCTTCTCTACACATAGTAGTAAAGATGTTAAAACTATATCTCACAAACCTTTATATTGATTATCTCTTCATATTTCAAACCTCTCCGTCATAACATGAGACAAAAGCTTTGATTAGCTCAATAACTATTGTTATCACACTAAGAGGTGATTAACTTTTTGTAAAGATGTAGTCTTGATGTTTATATATAATAACAAAATAAAAGTAAGGTACAGAATATGCAAGCTTACAATGAATGCTTTTGTTGTATTAAGATGATATGGACAATTACAAACAAGCGGATATCAAGTAAACAAGTTTTTTTGGAAGTTGTAATTATTGTAATGCTCACCATGTTTGTGCTATGTTTTGTTGCCTGAATAAAAAAAATATTCAAATAAAAAAATGGTTCTAGTAAAAGTTATTAGTGTATTTCAGCATCATATGCACATATGCTGTGAGGGCCCATGCACTAGGATTCAAACACTACATTTTCTTAGAGAGTCAGCAGTTGCTTGTATGACACAAATTAAGTCTTCATGGATACAACACACACCACTGATTTACGGGCCTTTACATCATATGTGCGTATGCCATTGAAAAACAGTAACAACTTTCACTAGAGTCATTTTTGCTAATAAAAGCGTATTGATATATATATATATATATATATATATATATATATACTGTATATATATTTAAAATTGAAATGCACCCATGCACATTTTAATTGTAACCTTTCTATCCCTTTAACTTCCATTTGTTTCAGCTCAGTTCTAGTTATTATTTACTTACATATGTTCTTAAGCCATTTTCTTTACTTTCCACAAAAATTCTGTCTGTAAGAAAAAAAAATTCCTTCACTATCCGTCAAGTGTTCTCCCACCATCTTCAAAATAGAACTTAAAAGTGACCTTTACATAAAGAATTTCCATAGCAATGAAATGTGACCTCAAGACCCATTACATATACACTTATCCTTTTGACTTCACGCTATAATATATGCGCTTCCATGAACTCAGTCTCTGTATGTCTTAAGACTTGCTAGCTAATGTTTACAGTCTTTAAGCCAAACATTCCTTTGTCATAAATTATACTTATTTTATATATTGTATTATATACATGACTTATCGCACAGTCCTTGCAAAGAGAGTGTATTTACTGATAAACATAGTTCATGGTTCAGTGCATAGCAATTTCAGTGCAAAATTATTATTTTCCACCAACATATGAAATAAGTGTTATTAACAGTAACAGAACATACTTGGTTCATAAAATGGACACTAAACTCAACATTCAGGCCTCCATGTACTAAGAGGCGGGCGGACAGCTTCTTAACTCGCGAAGCTGTCCGCCCACCTCCGCTACACACGGGCAGCGGATCTATTGATCCGCTTGCCCGTATGTATCATTACACACTCAGCGGAGTGTGTAATGCCCGCCCCTTCAGTCGCGCGACCAATCACGCGACTGAAGGGGCTGTCAATCACCGAGAGCGAGCGAGCTCTCGGTGATTTTGCTTCGCCACCTAAGAGGTGGCGTAGGGTGTAGGAAGCAGCGGTCTAATGACCGCTGCTTCTTACATTGCGGGACGCAGGCTCGCATATGCGAACCTGCCCCGCAAAGGCTCCGGAGCAGCTTTCGCTGCGTCGTACATGGAGCCCTCAATCTGACTGTAAAATCTTTACATAAGGAAAATAAAACAACATTGCAATATACATCAAAGGCTAGATGACGAGTGGAGTGGTAACTGTTGCATGCAAACGATTAGGTATATTTTGCAGCTCTTTGTGCGCATCGGAAGTAGAGAGCGTATTATGAGTTAAAAGTAAATGCATTTACTTGAGAACACTCTAATTTAAAGTGCGTCGGGTTATTGCATCTTCAGAGCTCTGGATAAGTGTTACGCAAAACAAAAAAGTTGCACCAAAAAACCCCATAAAAAATACATTGAAAAATACAGTTACATTTATAATAACATTATCTGATAAAAAATATAAAAAAATTCCATTAAAATTTATACAGGATAATGTCCTCTTTATTGAAAATACATATTTCTATATACGTGTGTATTTACGGGTTTAGGGCCACCCTGCATCCAAAAGATATCTAAGATATACATGACCAGCACTCAATACATATAACAACAAGCTGGGATGCATACAAAAAAGTACAACAGTCCCAAGAGAAGAAGCACTCGCCGGGTCTTGAAAAATACAAATAAACGGTAACAGTGTTTCAAGACCAGAGTGCTCTTTCTTTGGGACTCTTTTATAGTAAATATAGTATATATATACACACATTTATTTTATTTTTCTAAATTGTGCATTGTATCTTTCTTCTACAAAAATGATGCTGCTTAAACCTGATAATTAGACAGCACTGTGTCTGTATATCACAAATTGTCTCAGTAAAAAAAAACATTTCTTCATTTATTGAGTCTATTGGAATCCTGCATATATTATTTCAATACAGGGTTTATTTAAAACATAAAAAGTAAATGTAGATAAAAGCATTAACACTTTTAGACAAGAGGTGGATTCCTTGCCAATAAATAACACAACACTTTTCTGTTTAACATAGGTCAGTTTACCAGTGCCCTCTTCTGCTTTACACAAGTCACTACTGCCCTTTCCTAACCTCTGCGTTCCCTGCAGCAATTGCTGTTCTTTCTCCTACTGATCCAGCAGGACCTTGTCCCCCCTCTAGTCCCATAGGTCAAATAAGCAAAATATCTTCCACACAAGAGAGAGAGAGAGAGAGAGAGAGAGAGAGAGAGAGAGAGAGAGATACCAGCACCTAGACAGGGTGGGGGAGTGTGATGTTGCAGTGTTGGTGGGGTTGACAGAAACATAACTTGAAATAGCAGTATGGCTTCTCTGAGAAGAAAAAAAAAAGCCCATCAATCACAGCAGACAAACTATCTCAATTAACCCTTAGTTAAGATTAGACCTCCTAGAGAACCTAAAGAGTCTGAAAGAAAAAGAATTGCTATCTGCCACAAGGATTAACACTGTACATGCAGATCAAAGACAATTTGAGATTTTACCCTGGTGATTAGCTGTAATTAAATGAAGTAAGTCTGTTTAAACTTCATTAGCAGCAAGATGTTCTCTACAGCAGACTGGGCACAAATCATCCATTGTTAATTAAGCGATAATCCACTGGACGACCATAATATTTTTTGTATGGTTTATACCTTGTAAGATTCATTTTTACAGTGGTGTAAATAATAATTGTAGTTGTTTGAGCGATGAAGAGAATGATGTTACCAACAATTTCAGTTAGCTGTGAATGTGCCTGATAACATCAATTTGGCATGCTATTATCTAAAATGGTAGAATACCTCAGTTCAGCTAAGTCTGACATAAATCTTTGAAAGTAAAGACATTGCATATGCATGAGCTGAAACAGATATGACAGTGTATGAGCATTAATATTCTTGTCACTGGAGGGCTCAAACTTTTAAGTGGAAGATATGAACGATTTGAACCTGTAGTTTGTTAAATGGCTTTTTATATATAAAAAAATAATACAATTAGTCACAACAAAATATATACAAATAATTGAGTAACCAAGAATCTTAAAGTTGTGCTTTAAAATCTGGACGCAGCTTTATCATTAGAAAAGGTTGCTGACTTCTAATTTTATGTTAATAAATGTAATCGTTGTTAATAAAAAGAACAACACCATGTAAATTTAATTATCCACATTAGTGAAATAGTTTGTTCTGCTTATTGTAAAGATTTCTCATTAAAACTAACTACCCAGAATAATTACTTGACTGTTAGTGTGAAATATAATGGTATATAAAAGTTGTTATGAAAAATTAGTCTATAAATGTTGCAGTGAACAATTGTGTTATTTATGTTTATACCAAGATAAGCATTATAATAAATTTCATTAATCACATCAAACTGCATATTTAAAAAAATATATAATAATATTAAAAATGATGGCTTTTTGCCAAATAAGGAATTAACACACAATGTATTTTGTACTATTTCCTATTTCTACATTTCTTAAAATTATTACTCATCATTATTACACACATAATTTAGTTTGCAATTAAAACACTTGATATACATATGGAAGCTAAAAAAAGGAAATATAAAAGTGTCATATAATGTTACCTTTTCATATCAAAATACCTATTAAAGGTACAGTCTACTTGAAAATTGTTATTGTTTAAAAAAAAATAATAGATAATCCCTTTATTAACCTTTTCCCAGTTTTGCATAAACAACACTGTTATATTAATATACTTTTTACCTCTGTGATTACCTGTATCTAAGTCTCTGCAGACTGCCCTTATCTCAGTGCTTTTTTTACAATCTTGCATTTTAGCCAATCAGTGCTTGTTCTTGCATAATCATTATCCTTCTCCACGACAGTGAACAAAATGTTCTATATATGGCAAACATGAACTAGCACTGTCTAGCTGTTGTGTAAGATTTAAAAAGCACTGAGATAAAGGTGCTGCCTTCTGGGGCATAGACACAGGCAAAATTAGAGGTTATAAAGTATATTTATATGACAATGTTGGTTAGGCAACGCATGAGAATGATTAGTAAAGGCGTTATCTATCTTTTTAAACAATAAAAAAAAATCAAGTAGGCTACCCCTTTACATGTGTTTTCTGCTAGTGCACATGCACATCTACGTTTTGCTTCCATAGATTTCTCTGAGATAAAATTGCCCAAATATAAATAGGAATCCATCCGTTTATCTTTATCCATCCATCCATGCATTGTTGATTTTTTTTAAAAAGTGGGTGTTGTGTTATTTTAAAAATCTAGATGTCAGTGTTTTAGAACACTTGTGCCCCTTAGACTGTAAGTAATCTTATTGTATATAGTACCCCACAAAAGTGAGTACACCCCTCGTATTTTTGTAAATATTTTATTATATCTTTTCATATGACAAAACTGAAGAAATTACACTTTTCTACTATGTAAAGTAGTGAGTGTACAGCCTGTATAACAGTGTAAATTTGCTGTCCCCTCAAATAACTCAACACGCAGCCATTAATGTCTAAACCATTGGCAACAAAACTGAGTACACCCCTAAGTGGAAATGTCCAAATTGGGACCAATTAGCCATTTTCCCTCTCCGGTGTCATGTGACTCGTTAGTGTTACAAGGTTTCAGGTGTGAATGGGGAGCAGGTGTGTTAAATTTGGTGTTATCGCTCTCACACTCTCTCATACTGGTCACTGGAAGTTCAACATTTCACCTCATGGCAAAGAACTCTCTGAAGATCTGAAAAAAAAAGAATTGTTGCTCTACATAAAGATGGCCTAGGCTATAAGAAGATTGCCAAGACCCTGAAACTGAGCTGCAGCACGGTGGGCAAGACCATACAGCGGTTTCACAGGACAGGTTCCACTCAGAACATGCCTCACCATGGTTGACCAAAGAAGTTGAGTGTACATGCTCAGCGTCATATCCAGAGGTTGTCTTTGGGAAATAGACGTATGAGTGCTGCCAGCATTGCTGCAGAGGTTGAAGGGGTGGGGGGTCAGCCTGTCAGTGCTCAGACCATACACCACACACTGCATCAAATTGATCTGCATGGCTGTCATCCCTGAAGACAAGCAGACTAAGGACATGGATTACTGGAACCATGCCCTGTGGTCCGATGAGACCAAGATAAACTTATTTGGCTCAGATGGTGTCAAGCGTGTGTGGCTGCAACCAGGTGAGGAGTACAAAGACAAGTGTGTCTTGCCTACATTCAAGCATGGTGGTGGGTGTGTCATGGTCTGGGCCTGCATGAGTACTGCCTGCACTGGAGAGCTACAGTTCATTGAGGGAACCATGAATGCCAACATGTACTGTGACATACTGAAGCAGAGCATGATCCCCTCCCTTTGGAGGCTGGGCCGCAGGGCAGTATTCCAACATGATAACGACCCCAAACACACCTCCAAGACGACCACTGCCTTGCTAAAGAAGCTAAGGGTAAAGGTGATGGACTGGACAAGCATGTCTCCAGACCTAAACCCTATTGAACATCTGTGGGGCATACTCAAACGGAAGGTGGGGGAGCGCAAGGTCTCTAACATCCACCAGCTCTGTGATGTCATCATGGAGGAGTGGAAGAGGACTCCAGTGGCAACCTGTGAAGCTCTGGTGAATTCCATGCCCAAGAGGGTTAAGGCAGTGCTGGAAAATAATGGTGGCAACACAAAATATTGAGACTTTGAGCTCAAATTGGACATTTCCACTTAGGGGTGTACTCACTTTTGTTGCCAATGGTTTAGACATTAATAGCTGTGTGTTGAGTTATTTTGAGGGGACAGCAAATTCACACTGTTATATAGGATGTACACTCACTACTTTACATACTAGCAAAGTGTCATTTCTTTAGTGTTGTCACATGAAAAGATATAATAAAATATTTACAAAAATGTGAGGGGTGTACTCACTTTTGTGGGATACTTTATATAGATAGATAGATAGATGATAGATAGATAGATAGATAAAATTGCTTCAATGACTCCCTGGATGTGAACTAGGAAATCTGTGTTCCAAAGTATCTATGCTTGCATTTCACATTATACATTCGTGACATAACTGTTCTGGGTACTGATACCTATCCAAATTTGAATTTAAATCTGATTACATATCCAAATTTCTTGGAATGGGCTCTTGATAGCCACATATAGACATGGACCCCAATTTAAAGCATTTTACTCAGTATGCTTTGAGCTCAGCAATATATTTTCAATATTCATTTTAGTTATGATGATAGTTATTAGGCTTTTATATTCATTCACAATATATGATCCAATTTATAGAGATTTTCGCTTTAAGGCAGTTGTCTAAAACCTAATCCACTCCATGAGTGGAACCTTAATGTATTAGTATTTACAGAATATAATGAAACATGTCAAAGGTATATTGAGGCAAAAATAATTATGATTTTGCTTGAAACCTTGTTTTTGATAGTAATTCATAAGTCAGTATTACTGTATAATTTCCTAATTTGTTTTTTTCACTTTTATACTAGCAGTCCTTTTTGTTAATCTAGAATACTCACTGTATAAACAGCTACAATTTTTCTTTCTTAATCTGATGGCCCAATACATATAGTAAGTAATGTTATTTCATTCCTGCTTTTTATATTTATACCGCAAAAGCACACAAGTAAAGATTACACAAATTACATGCATATTTTTTTTTAAAAGATAAAATAAAATGTTCTCATTATATATTTCAGTTGACTTTATAAATTGTACAGTTCTTCCACTATAGGACCTGCTGCTGAGTTGGAAGGCCTGGTCTGTGGCTACCTTGTCCTTCAGTGAGGTCTCATAAGGTGGAGATGGAAATATGTTCTCCCTGTGGAAACATTCTTTTTGTTCATTTTCTTTTACAAACAGCTATCGGAGAAGCATAACAAAAGTGTCATTTAATGCTCACCAAAGTATGCTTCAGTAGAACATGATCTACCTCTTGGAAGACAAAAGAAATTAGTCCTCATATTTGTCTTTGTTCATAGAGCTCATCTTGCAAATTTGTCTATGTATTTTGCTTGCATTCACATGAATTCTTGAAGTGCTGATCTGATGACCTTTCTCTGAAATATTAGAACCTGAGGAGATATCTTTGTTGTGGAATGGACTTGTATTGTCTGTGAAAATGATTTACACCTTTTGTAAAATTTGAGAAGCTTTGGAGATCTTTATCTTTTTATCTATGCTCATGGAATGTTCAACCAATCCAGTTGCTTGTGGTTCAAATATGTTTTTGTTTTTTTTAATTGGATTCCAAACGCTGAAATCATGGCTTTGATTGTTTTTATTTTTTAAGGATTTCATACAAAATAAAAATGTTAAACATATTTAAAGATTCAATAAACAGAAAATAAATACTAGATATAATAATGTATTAAAAAAAATTATTATAATATCCAGATGTATTTTTTTTTTAGTTATGTGCTTAAATGCTGAAGAAATAAGTGTAAAGTTTTATTGCCCATAAAGTAATAGGCTCCTCCAAATTGTAACCTAAGATTTGCCTTATCTGAGTTCCTTAATGTACAGGCAATAGCTTTGTGGAATATAAATTGGCAAGTTTAGAGTCTACACTTCAAATTCACATGAAAACAAGAAAGCTCACAAGTTTCATAATTAAATTACAGGACAAATTGACAAAATAAATAATGAAAGTATATTGCATTTTTTCTACACATAATTAACCATTTTATATTACAATCTCAGTGTGTTTAATGTGCTTGTAATATATATTGATCATATAATATTAAAACACACGTACACACACACATATACACTGATGCTAGAATGACCTTTCTGTTGCATAATGGTCTACTTATGTCAAGAGATCCACATATCCCCTGGCACATCAGCATGTCAAACATTTTTAGTGGTGCAATTTCCTTGTTTCCCTGAAACACACCAAAAAAAACTACACACACAACACACATACCCAACACAAACACCACAAACACACACCACACAAACACTAACCAATATACAAATATAGACAAATAATTGTTTTGTTGACTTTATAAAATTGTAAATACTAAACTGCTAAAGCTTGAATAATATATTTTATTTCTGACAGGAAACTGCATTTAAGATAATAAAGCATTTTTAGAAGTTTAGAAACCACCCTTTTTCTGTCATGATTTAGACAGATCATCCAATTTTAAATGACTTTTCAATTTACTTCTATTTTGAAATTTGCTTCATTCTCTTGGTATCATTTATTGATGGAGCAGCAATGCACTACTTGGAGCTAGCTGAAAACATATAATGAGCCAATGACAAGATGCATATATGTGCAGCAACCAATCAGCAGTTAGTTTCCAGTATTGCATTGCTCCTCTTGAGCCTACCTAGGTATGCTTTTCAATAAAGGTTACAAATACAGCAATACAAAGTAGTAACTTGGAAAGTTATATTAAAACCGTATGCTGTATTTAAATCATAAAAGTATAATTTTTCGACTTAACTGTCCCTTTAGAAATGGAAAGAAAAATGGGTTCAGAAAAGAGATTAAATTAACTGATGAAATAAACGGCTTATTAAAAAAAAAAAAAAAACAATATGCGAGAAATAATTAAAGTGATGGTAAATTTGCACATAGTAGAAATAAAAATTGGAAATGTTATCTTTTAGTATAAAGTTAATTGATAAACACTTATAAGAAATTTATATTAATCTGTCATCCTCTTCTTTTGTAGCTCCATCCGACCTTCACTAGGCTGCTTCTTTTCTTTTTACCTTGTTTTTGTGCGGAAGCCAATCAGACTGCGTGCTGTATGACACAAAAATTCTGGATGGCTGCCGTATGAAGACCGAAGCATTCCTTTTCCCATCCTGTCCTCTCAGTCCTGGCCCTGGCAAGGTTTCTGGCTTGAACAAACTGACCCCTTTACTTAGATGCTACCTATGGACTGATTTACTGGTTAAAGATTATTGGAACTTATTGGAATTATTGGTACTCCTGGTTAAAGGGACAGTATACACCAATTTTCATATAACTGCATGTAATAGATACTACTATAAAGAAGAATATGCACAGATACTGATCTAAAAATCCAGTATAAAACCTTTTAAAAACTTACTTAGAAACGCCCAGTTAAGCATTGTTGATGAGGTAGTCTGGGACACCCACTGAATGGGCTGGGTAAACAAAAAGAGCAGAAACCCCCTCCCCCCTGCAGGAATCTGTAAACACATGTACAGTATATGTCTGGCACTGTGAGGCTTGGTTAGGAGTCAGAAAATCAGCACAATGTTCTTAAAGAAATAAGCAAAACTATACATTTTTATAAAAACACTACCTGATGGGCTATATAAATGGATCATCTTTAAAACATTTATGCAAAGAAAAATCTAGTGTACAATGTCCCTCTAAAGATCTTGTCTCGTGCTCCTGTTTTGACAATTGGTTTTGGATGGCTCTTCTGGTACTGACCCCTGGCCTGTTTATGGATTACACTTTTATCTCTTTGACGAGTTCCTGCAGTCCATCTTCTGCTTAATTGGTTCCAGACATTAAAACTAGGTAATTCAAATCAGTCAATAAAAGGAAAGCTTTTTCTATTTGCTGATTTGAATTTGGATTTTAGGATTGCAAGGGCATCCCTATTTAAGGGGGAACCTAGCATTCAAGCTTCAGTGAACGGTGGTGACTGCATAAAGAGGGATCAGGTGGCTGGATCTGAGGCAAAAATAAATAAATAACATTTTAAATATTTTTATAGGTTTTAATACATTTTGTTTTTCATTTTTTTAACCTTGTTTTAGTTATATAAAGCGTGTTCTGTTCAGCATTATGTTCTTACAAAAATCACAAGACTACATCATGTTTGTTGGCTATTGGTAATTCCTGGATTCAAAGTTAGGGCTCTTTCTATATATAGTATGTATGCTACATATTTAGGGGTAGATTACAAGTGGTGTGCTATTTAGAACCCATCCATATTAAGACTTCAGCGGTGGTTTGATTATCTTGAACTAGGTTTCGCAAGCTTTTGAAAATTTACATGTCCTATCTTTTCAATGGGCCATGAAAAATGTTATTCTGCACTCGTTTTACAAGTTTCTGGTTAATATGCACGTGGACGCGCTGTCAAGAAAATTTCAAGATTATTTAACCACAGCATCAACGTCTGGTTAACTCATTTAGCTTATATGTTTTCAATACGTTTCATCTACATATGGTCATTGGTCAATAATCATGACTAAGGTGCTCACATAGTTCTATTGTACTAGAAATAAAATGAACATCACAGCCAAAATGTCCCAGATCATCATTGTGTAGCAATGCTCTTTTCATTGACTAATTGGCTTCATGATTTGTCTATGCAAATATAGATCCAGAGTTTGCTTGTTCACTTGCTCACCGACAACTCAACACAATCATGTGTGCCAGCTGTCTTGCCCTCATGAATGATGAGGTTTATTACATCTACAGCAATTAGTACTAAAGTACAGCATGCATACATCAATTTACAATGGACTGTAGAGGATGGACATAGGTCCCTTTTAAATGCACTCAGGCATATGTGTGTACTAAATATATGCCAACCAAGGTTTATTATTGTCATGAGATGCAGGACACAGCATAGAAGGTACCACGCTATTTTATTGCAGAGCATAGAAGTAAACAGCTTGTACAACACATCTAACTTGGTAACTGTGACATAGACAATAACGGCCCTAAACCACACCCCCATCCGGTGACGTCACTTCCCACTCTCATCACATCTTCCTCCTTTTCAAAGGACAAAGCATATTTTTTTTTTCTTTGAATACATCAAATAACAAGGTATACAAGAAGCATACAGAAATAGTTTTGTTTAGTAAACAACAAATAACAAGTTAAAGAGAATATATGTAAACAACATAAAATACAATCCTGACTTGAACATCAGGGTAGACTACCCTAGTACACAGTGATCATGGGATTATTCTGCCCATACTTCTGGAAACTGCTCTAACTAGTGCTAATCCCGATATCGGGCTGGAAGTTTCACCACCCTTCCACTTGATGTAATTTTACATGAACTGTCCTCTAATACAGAAGAAGGTGATTGAGAGTCTGCTGGAAGCAAAGAAGTATCCCCGCTGTGATCTTGCTGAGGGGAAGGCACCCCTCTTAAAACAGGGGATCCCACCAGCAGTGGTACTGAGGCATCCAGTCCCAAACTCTCAGGTACTGGCTGAAGATCTTTTCGATTTCGACTTGTGACTGTCCCTCCATCAGTAAGGACCACATAAGACCTTGGTTCTGGAGAGCGTCCAATTACCGTAGCAGGTATCTTCCATTTCTTCTCATCATCCAGTTTAACTCTGTCACTTTGCCCCACATTCAAATGATAGCCCCTTTTAGCCTCTTCATCCCTCCTAAGGACCTCGTCCCAAGGAACAGAGCTAGTTGGCTGGAAGACACCCACAGAGGGTAAGGTGGTGCGAATCTGACGTCCTAACATCAGCTGTGTGGGTAATGTGGACTCGACGTAGAATGGACAAAATCATATTCACTGCTGAAAGAACTGAACTCCGTAGAAGCAAACTGCATTCCGTTATCACTCACTAACCCCATTGGTATGCCCCACCGGGCTAACAAGCTCTTGAGATGAGTGATAACGGCTTGACTTGTGATCTCATTCAAGGGTGCAATCTCCAAATACCTGGAATAGTAGTCAGTCATGACTAGGTACTTTTTCCCGTGCAGTTCGCACAAATCAGCAGCTATTTTCTGCCACGGGCCTGCAGGCAGTGGAGTAGAAATCAAGGGCTCCCTTCTCTGAGTAGGCTGGCGTTCCCAGCAAAAGGCACATTTTGACACATGGCTTGCAATGTCGGAACTGATCCCAGGCCACCATACTGCCGTAGCTGCCCTTTCTCTGCACTAACAGGAATAACAATGCGGTCCTGGAACAGCACCAACCCATCCAGCTCCGTGAGCTGCAACCTTTCTGACTGATAAGAACTTAAAGACATCCAGGCTGCCCAGCTCTCGGGCCAACCTTCTTTTATGTACTTAATAACTTCTTGAAGGTCAGTATCTAATAATGTCTCCTTTCTTATTTGCTCTAGCTTCCCTGACGAAATGGATTTGGATGCCAGAACTGAATCTACATACACGTTCAAATCTGATTCCATTGAGGATTCTTCAGCCGCAGCCAGCGGGAGCCTGGAAAGTGTATCTGCCACTAACAGTTGTTTCCCCGGCACATGCACTGCCTGAACGTTAAACCTGAGCAGCCTTATCAGAAGTCTCTGGCATCTTAGGGGTGTTTTGTCAATATCATAGGAGTTGATTACAGGGACTAGTGGTTTATGGTCAGTCTCCAGACTACATTTCTCTAAACCCACTAGGTAACGCTGGAAGTGCTCACAGGCCCAAACTGCAGCCAAGCACTCTTTCTCAATTTGGGCGTATTTCGACTCAGCAGCCGTCAGTGTACGGGAACAGTAGGCGATGGGTTGTAGTTTGTTCTCATTCAACTGCAGGAGGGTGGCCCCTAACCCATAACTGCTAGAACCCCAACACGGGGGCAGACCCCAGCCAGGACTTGACCTGCACAAAAGATTCTTCCTGTGAAGGTCCCCAGACCCAGGCAACATCTTTCATTAGCAACTCTGTGATAGGGTGTAGTATTGTGGATAAATCTGAAAGGAACCTGCCCATATAATTCACAAGGCCCAATATTTGTCTCAGCTCATGTACATCATCTGTTCAATAGCAAGGATTTTTTCAGGGTTCCGGCTTGATGCTGTCCCCATTGATAATATGCCGAAAGTAACATTACACAGCCTTCCTAAAATGGCGTTTCTCCTTATTTAATTTCAGCCTGGATTCTCTAATGGTCTGCAGCACACAGCTCAATCGCTGATCATGTTCTTCCAATGTAGACCCATACACCAAAATGTCATCCATAACGACTGCCGTGCCCTTGTGGTCCCTTAGGAGAGAACTCATCTCTCTTTGAAAGATTTCAGGAGCAGAGGATATCCTGAAGAGAAGAACTTCACCCCAGCCAATTTCGGAGCTATGTCTTCAAGTATCGGCAGCATATATCTCTCTCTCTTTACCGCCTCATTCAGCCTTTTCAAGTCTACGCAGATACGTACCTTTCCGTTTTTCTTTGCAACAGTCACAATGGGGGCACACCAGTCAGTTGCTTCAACAACCTCTTCAATAACTCCCATATTCTTCATAAACAGAAGTTCCTTCTCCATTTGAGGCATGAGCGGGAACGGAATTCTCGAGGAGTGGTAATGCTGTATGGGACTGCGTCACCTTTAAGTGATATTCGGACTGGGTTGCAATTCACCAAACATGTCTTCTGAAATCTCATTCACTCTGGCTACCAGGCCAAAACCACAGGCTGCTTTTCTGCTCAATAGGTTGTTAACACACTGACCACTAATCACATGTACACACATGGTGAATTTCCTCTGCTTGTACTCGCAGCTGGCAAGAAATTTCCCTGCACAAACGATGCGGACACCAGGACTATGAACTTTTGTTGTAACTTTCACCAGCTGAAGCTGTCGAGGCAGTTTTATGAATGCTGCAAGGAACATAACAGTGACATCTGCTCCTCTGTCAATCTTAAAGGCAACTTTGGCTCCCATTACAGTAAGAGTAACCCGCCAATCTTCATCTGAACCAGACCGTTCAACAACAGACCCAACAAAGAACACTTCTTAACCCTCCTGGTCACTATCCACCTGCATCTCTTTAATGTATTCAGTTTTACACCCCACTTCAAAAAGGCCCATTCGGTTACATTTTCTACATCTTTTGTCTTTAGTAGGGCATACGACACTCTGATCATGGGTACGGTTACACCGCATTCAATGAGCATGCTGCGCCCATCCGCTTCTGGGCCTATATGTTGCCCTTGGTCTACCGCTCACACTGTGCCTTTCACTAGCAGGTCTCCTGAAATGCTGCACTTCATCCACAATACTCAGATCTCAGATCAGCACTTTGCTTTTTCAATAGTTCAATCTGGCGGGCCATCCTAATAGCCCCATCCAATGTTAAATCAGTCTCCAACTGTAGCTTCAGTGAGACTTCAGCATCTGCAATTCCTATGACTATTCTGTCTCTGATTTGCTCCTCTTTAGCAACACCAAACTCACAGAATTCAGCTAGTTCATACAGGCTGCGCACAAATTACTCCACAGTTTCTCCCACAAGCTGAGCATGTTTGTGAAAACCGGCCCTCTCATGAATCACATTTCTTTTGGGCACAAAGTGAGCACTGAGTTTGTTCATAACTATTTCAAAGTCAAAAGAGAATAAAAGAGAATTTAACTTGTACTTCACCACTCTCCTTTTCCAGCTTGGAAGCAATCCTGAAGCATTGAAACCGCTGACGCCATGTGGGTCAAGCTGCAGGCTGAGAGAAATCAAAAGGCTCAGGTGGGGGAAACTTCGACATCGTCATTAATCAGGAAACAGAAGTGCAGGCAAGTACTTCTGACAACATATCATGAGATGCAGGACACAGCATAGAAGGTACAACGCAATTTTATTGCAGAGCATAGAAGAAAACAGCTTGTACAACACATCTAACTTGGTAACTGCAACATAGACAATAACGGCCCTAAATCACACCCCCATCCGGTGACGTCACTTCCCACTCTCATCACAATTCTGATCTTTGAAATACCTCTAATGTGCTCTACATCAACAAGCACACTGCCATGCAATGTTCCTTGCCACAAAAGAAATCTGTCCATGACACAGCAATAGAGGTATTTAAACACTCCAAAATGCACCAAAAATGCACTGAGTCACTCACAGCACATGCATACTACTGTGTTAGTGACATGACAAAGGCAGACATTTGGACAGATGAATTGAGCCCAAGATTTTAGGGACTTGGTGCTTTGTATTGAAAGATTTAGTCATACATTAATTTTTGCATGTACATGTCTTACTTTTCAAATAGGGTCAGTCTTTGGTGTAAATATATTCACTGAGATAATCTGCAATGGATCATATTACTGAATGAGACATATCAAGCAGATGTGGATAAACTAAGTAAAACATATTTTGAGACAACTAAAAGGTATATTTTCTTTGTAAAATTAGTATAATGACAGAATGTAAATTAAGCCCTGCACAACTCAGTGGGGCCCATTTATCAAGCTCCGAACGGAGCTTGTGGGCCCGTGTTTCTGGCAAGTCTAAAGACCGCTGCTCCATAACCCTGTCCGCCTGCTCAGATGAGGCGGACAGGAATCGCAGGAAATCAACCCGATCGAGTACGATCCGGTTCATTGACACCTCCCTGCTGGCGGCCGATTGGCCGTGAGTCAGCAGGGGGCGGCGTTGCACCAGCAGCTCTTGTGAGCTGCTGGTGCAATGTTAAATGCGGAGAGCGTATTGCTCTCCGCATTTGGCGAGGTCTTGCGGACCTGATCCACACTGTCGGATCAGGTCCGTAAGACCTTTGATAAATAGGCCCCAGTGACTCATATGTACAGCTAGCACAAGAGAAAACACAAATGACAGGCCTCTGTAAAATTAAAATGTGATGCATGACATAGTTTTATTTCCCCCCAGAATTCCCTAAACGAAAAAAGAAGTCACTCCCAAGAAATATTTTTTTTTACTAAAGTGCTTGAAGCATGACAAAAATATTATCTATAAAAGAAAAGACATAATTCTACATAAACATGATTTACGTTTTCTAAAACAAAGAAATCTACTGTAAGTCGACCATAAATTACCTTTTTTAATCAGTGTCCTGAAGGATTGCACAGCATCAAATAGACGTTGAAGTAACTGAATTTGAATACTTTGATTTTTAACGGTTATTTTGAAATTATTATGCACACTTTTCCTTAAGTAGTACATGTCCTCAACTAATATTTATTGCATATTTGTAAAACTTGATTCAGTTTTTGTGCACACATCACATTTTGTAGGCTCAGCCATGAACATTGCACAATCACACTACACAAGAGCAGAGACAGCTCCCTTGTTTTAAGGCATTGCAGCCAGCCAAAGAAATTATTGGTAGGTACCATGTGAGTTTTCAAAAAAATAAAAGGAACTCTCTTCCCAAAAGTGCCACAAAAGCTTTTACAAATTTTCTTTAGCTGTATTTTTTTATGTGTTGTACTACTTTTTGAAGTCTAAACACAGCAGTGCAAGGAAAAAATAGAGATGGAATGTGTGAAGTGTGATGTCCCAGCATTTTTCTGGCCTGTAACAGGATACCCCAGTGTCAGGTGCGAGACACCACTTTTAAGCACAGACAAAAACTCTATATCTTATGCTGACACAGGTGCAAAGCATAATTTATGTAAGAACTTACCTGATAAATTAATTTCTTTCATGGTGGCGAGAGTCCATGAGCTAGTGACGTAAGTGATATACATTCCTACCAGGAGGCAGCAAATTTTCCCAAACTTCAAATGCCTATATATACACCCCCCCACCTCACTCATACCTCAGTTTAACGTATAGTCAAGTTAGTGAGGTGTATAAGGAGTAAAAGCATAACAAATTGGAACAGGATAAAAAATGTGTTTTAATACAAAAAAAATCATAACCCCCAAAAAATGTGTGGGTCTCATGGACTCTCACCACCATGAAAGAAATTAATTTATCAGGTAAGTTCTTACATAATTATGTTTTTTTTCATATAGGTAGTGAGAGTCCATGAGCTATTGACGTAAGGGATATAATACCCAAGATGTGGAAGTCCATGAGTCACTAGAAAGGGAGGGATACAATAAAAACAGTTATTTCTGGTGAGATATTAAATCCAAAAAAATTATTATGTTTTTGTAAAAATTAAAAAAAAAAAAAAATCATAGCCACTAGAATCAAACTGAGACAGCTGCCTGAAGAACCTTTCTACAAAAAGCTGCTTCCGAAGAAGCAAAAACATCAAAATGGAAATATTTAGTAAAGGTATGCAAAGAAGACCAAGTGGCTGCTTTGCAGATTTGATCAACTGAAGCTTCATTCTTGAAAACCCAAGATGTGGCAACTGATCTTGTAGAATAAACTGCTATTCTTTGAGGCAGAGACTGCCCCGCCTCCAAATAAGCGTTGTGAATCCGAAGTTTCAACCAAGATACCAAAGAAATGGCAGAATCTTTCTGACCTTTTCTGGAACCAGAAAAAAATAACAAATAGACTAGAAGTCTTTCTGAAATCTTAAGTATCCTAAATATGATATTTCAAAGCGCTTACCACATCCAAAGAATGCAAAGACCTTGCAAGAGTATTAAGACACAAGGAAGGAACAATAATTTCCCTATTGATGTTGTAAGAAATCACAACTTAAGGCAAAAATTAAACGAAGTCTGCAAGACAGCTTATCTTGATGGAAAATCAGATAAGGAGACTCACAAAAGAGAGCAGACAATTCAGAAACTCTTCTAGCAGAAGAGATAGCTAAGAGAAATAACACTTTCCAAAAAAGTAGTTTAATGTCCAAAAAATGCATAGGCTCAAAAAGAAGAGCCTGCAAAGTATTTAATACCAAATTTAGACTCCAAGGAGGAGAGATAGATTTAATAACAGGTTTGATATGAGTCAAAGCCTGTATGAAACAGTGAACATCAGGAAGATTAGCAATCCTTCTGTAAAATAAAACAGAAAGAGCAGAGATCCATCCTTTTAAAGTATTAGCAGACA
This sequence comes from Bombina bombina, assembly GCF_027579735.1. NCBI lineage: Eukaryota > Metazoa > Chordata > Amphibia > Anura > Bombinatoridae > Bombina > Bombina bombina. The sequence continues at coordinate 233,692,871 of NC_069500.1, read as the reverse complement.
AACCTTTATCCAAACCATCCTGAAGAAATTGTACAATCCTACGAATTCTAAAAGAATGCCAAGAATAATCATGAGTGGAACACCATGAAATATAGGTTTTACATATCTTGTGATATATTTTCCTTGTAACAGACTTACAAGCCTGTATCATAGTATTAATTACAGAGTCAGAGAAACCTATATTACTTAGGACTAAGCGTTCAATTTCCATGCCTTTAAATTTAGAGATTTGTGATCCAGATGGAAAAACAGGCCTTGAAACTGAAGGTCTGGTCTTAGAAGAAGTGACCAAGGTTGGCAACTGGACATTTGGACAAGGTCTGCATACAAGAACCTGTGAGGCCATGCTGGTGCTATCAGAAAGACATAGGATTGTTCCATTATAATCTTTGAGATCACTCTTAGAAGAAGAAACAGAGGTAGAAAAATGTAAGCAGGTTGGTAAAAACATGGAACTGCTAGAGCATCCATCAATTCCGCCTGAGGATCCCTGGACCTGTAGAGGTATCTGGGATTGTTTCTTGTTTAGATAAGAGGCCATCAGATCTATGTCTGGAAAACCCCACATCTGCACAATCTGATAGAACACATCTGGATGGAGAGACCACTCCCCCAGATGTAAAGTCTGATGGCTGAGATAATCCGCTTCCCAATTGTCTATAACTGGTATATGAATCGCAGTGAATGATAAGAGACTGAAGGTTTAGATAAGCTTAAACCAATCTCAAACAGCTCTTCCCTGTTAGGGATAGAGTCATGGACACTGTATCTATCTGGAAATCTATTAAGCTAGTACCAAGATATCGTCCAAATAAGGAAACACCGCAATACCCTGCTCTCTGATTACAGATAGGAGGGCACCTAAAACTATTAAGAATATTCTTGGTGCCATTGCAAAATAGAAGAGCGACAAATTGGTAATGCTTGTTTAGAAAAGAGAATCTCAGAAAACGATAGTGATCTGGATTAATCGTATTGTGAAGGTAAGCGTCCTGTAAGTCTATTGAGGACAGAATAATCCTTATAGTCACTATCTTGGAAGTTGGGACTCTTACAAAATGATTTAAAGTTTTCAGATCCAAAATTGGTCTGAAATAATTTTCCTTCTTTGGTACAATAAATAGATTTGAATAAAAACCCCAATCCTTGATCCTGCTGTGGAACTGGGATAATTACCCCTGAAAGTTCTAGATCTGAAACACATTTAAAAAAAGGCTTGAGATTTTACTGTTTTTGTTTGGTACATGAATAAGAAAGAATCTTCCCAAAGGAGGTCTTATTCTGAATCCTATTCGATACCTCTGAGAAATTATATTCTGAATCCACTGATTTTGGACAGAGTCTGTCCAAACTCTTTGAAATAGCTTAGTCTGCCCCTAACCATAAGAACTGGCTTGAGGGCCGCACATTCATGTAGGTTTAAGGGCAGGATTTGGTTTCTCATAAGGCTTGGATTTATTTCAATTCGGTGATGGTCTCCAATTAGAGCCAGAAGCCTTAGGGGAAAGCGTGGTTTTCCATTCTCTATTCTGATGAACAGAATGGAAATGATTGGGAGCTTAAAAATTACCCTTAGATTTTTTGTCTTGGTGCAGAAAGACTCCCTCACCCCCCAGTAACAGTGGTGATAATAATCTAGACACCATGTCAGCATTCCAAGAATAAGCCATAAAGCTCTTCTAGTAAGAATGGCTAAAGATATGGATTTGACATTGATCTTCATAACATCAAATATAGCATCATAAATAAAATGATTTGTATGTTGAAGTAAAACAATAATGTTAGATAATTCAGAATCTGAAGACAACTGCTGTGCTAAACTGTCCAGCCAAAAAGTAGAAGAAGCAACAACATCAGCCCTAGATATAATAGGTCTAAGAAAATAGCCAGTATGAAAATATGCCCTTCTTAGATGTTACAAACTTCCTATCTAAAGGATCCTTTAAAGAAATACTGTCTTCCATTGGAATAGTAGTATGTCTGGCAAGAGTGAAAATTGCCCCATCAACTTTAGGAACTGTTTCTCAAAGTTCTAAAATGGCTACAGGTAAAGGATACAATTTCTTAAACCTAGAAGAAGGGCTAAAAGAGGTACCAGGCTTAGACCATTCTTTAGCAATCACATTGGAGATAGCATCAGGAATAGGAAATACTTCAGGAGTTATATCAGTAGTCTTAAATACAGAATTTAGACAATTACTAGCTTATCATCAGAAGGTTTAGACTCCTCAATACCCAAAGTAAACAAAATTTAAGAGAGAAAGAATATATTCTAACTTAAATAAAAAGATTTGTCTATATCTGTCTCTGACGGGGCATCCTCTGAATCAGAGGAAATCCCATCAGTAGAGGATACATCTGTATGCTGAAGGTCAGAACTTAATTCACTAGGTTTAGGAAAAGGTTGCAAACCCTTTTACATTTATTTGAAGGCAAAATAGCAGTCATTGCCTTCTCTATAGCTGCATCAACAAAATCTTACATGTCTGCAGTAATGCTATGTACATTAGACTGAGATAGAATAACAGTGGGTGTATTTGTACTCATGGGGTGGGTGTATCATTATTATCAGCATTTAACAATTTGTCAAAAACAAGAGCCACATAATAAAGCTGAAAATTTAGATCAGCTTTAATACAACAAACATACTTAGCTTTGGTAAATACATATTCAGCAGCTCAAATCCTATGGTAACATCTGAAGCAGGTTCAGTTTGAGACATGATTGCAAAAAAAATAAAAAATTTGAAGAAAAAAAAATTAATTCTGCAAATTTATATCCATGCTCCTATATATGATATATATAACAGGCTTGAGAGAATAGGAAACTTTATAAAAAATTTAATAAAAATGAAAATAGATTTAGAGTTCTGCGGCCAAAGGGGTGTGTTAGCTACGCATGCTTTTTTCTGGCCGCACCTTTTAAATACCGCTAGTATTTAGAGTTCACAGAATGGCTGCGTTAGGCTCCAAAAAAGGAGCGTATAGCATATTTACCACAACTTCAACTCTCGATACCAGCGGTGCTTACGGACGCGGCCAGCTTCAAAAACGTGCTCATGCACGATTCCCCCATAGAAAACAATGGGGCTGTTTGAGCTGAAAAAAAAACTAACACCTGCAAAAAAGCCGCGTTCAGCTCCTAATGCAGCCCCATTGTTTTCTATGGGGAAACACTTCCTACGCCTAACACCCTAACATGTACCCCGAGTCTAAACACCCCTAGCCTTACACTTATTAACCCCTAATCTGTCGCTCCCACTATCGCTGACACCTGCATATTTATTTTAACCCCTAATCTGCCACTCCGTAAACCGCCGCTACTTACATTATCCCTATGTACCCCTAATCTGCTGCCCCTAACACCGCCGACCCCTATATTATATTTATTAACCCCTAATCTGCCCCCCTCAACGTCGCCTCCACCTGCCTACACTTATTAACCCCTAATCTGCCGAGCTACTATAATAAAGTTATTAACCCCTAATCCGCCTCACTCCTGCCTCAATAACCCTATAATAAATAGTATTAACCCCTAATCTGCCCTCCCTAACATCGCCGACACCTAACTTCAAGCATTAACCCCTAATCTGCCGACCGAATCTTGCCGCTACTGTAATAAATGGATTAACCCCTAAAGCTAAGTCTAACCCTAACACTAACACCCCCCTAAGTTAAATATAATTTAAATCTAACAAAATAAATTAACTCTTATTAAATAAATTATTCCTATTTAAAGCTAAATACTTACATGCAAAATAAACCCTAATATAGCTACAATATAAATTATAATTATATTATAGCTATTTTAGGATTTATATTTATTTTACAGGTAACTTTGTATTTATTTTAACCAGGTACAATAGCTATTAAAAAGTTAAGAACTATTTAATAGCTAAAATAGTTAAAATAATTACAAAATTACCTGTAAAAGAAATCCTAACCTAAGTTACAATTAAACCTAACACTACACGATCAATAAATTAATTAAATACAATACCTACAATTATCTACAATTAAACCTAACACTACACTATCAATAAATTAATTAAATAAAATACCTACAATTATCTACAATTAAACCTAACACTACACTATCAATAAATTAATTAAATACAATATCTACAAATAAATACAATGAAATAAACTAACTAAAGTACAAAAAATAAAAAAGAACTAAGTTACAAAAAATAAAAAAATATTTACAAACATTAGAAAAATATTACAACAATTTTAAACTAATTCCACCTACTCTAAGCCCCCTAATAAAATAACAAAGCCCCCCAAAATAAAAAAATGCCCTACCCTATTCTAAATTAATAAAGTTCAAAGCTCTTTTACCTTACCAGCCCTGAACAGGGCCCTTTGCGGGGCATGCCCCAAAGAATTCAGCTCTTTTGCCTGTAAAAAAAACGGCATCTTCAATCTTCTTTCTTCCGGATCCATGTTCATCCCGCCGACGCGGAACATCCATCTTCACCGACGACTTCCCGACGAATGACGGTTCCTTTAAGGGACGTCATCCAAGATGGCGTCCCTCGAATTCCGATTGGCTGATAGGATTCTATCAACCAATCGGAATTAAGGTAGGAAAATTCTGATTGGCTGATGGAATCAGCCAATCAGAATCAAGTTCAATCCGATTGGCTGATCCAATCAGCCAATCAGATTGAGCTCGCATTCTATTGGCTGTTCCGATCAGCCAATAGAATGCGAGCTCAATCTGATTGGCTGATCGGATCAGCCAATCGGATTGAACTTGATTCTGATTGGCTGATTCCATCAGCCAATCAGAAGTTTCCTACCTTAATACAATGAAATAAACTAACTAAAGTACAAAAAATAAAAAAGAACTAAGTTACAAAAAATAAAAAAATATTTACAAACATTAGAAAAATATTACAACAATTTTAAACTAATTACACCTACTCTAAGCCCCCTAATAAAATAACAAAGCCCCCCAAAATAAAAAAATGCCCTACCCTATTCTATATTAAAAAAGTTCAAAGCTCTTTTACCTTACCAGCCCTGAACAGGGCCCTTTGTGGGGCATGCCCCAAAGAATTCAGCTCTTTTGCCTGTAAAAAAACCACATACAATACCTCCCCCCCAACATTACAACCCACCACCCACATACCCCTAATCTAACCCAAACCCCCTTTAAATAAACCTAACACTAAGCCCCTGAAGATCTTCCTACCTTATCTTCACCTCGCCGGGTATCACACCGATCCGTCCTGGCTCCGATGTCTTGATCCAAGCCCAAGCGGGGGGCTGAAGATGTCCATGATCCGGCTGAAGTCTTCATCCAAGCGGGAGCTGAAGAGGTCCATGATCCGGCTGAAGTCTTCTATCAAGCGGATTGAGCTCGCATTCTATTGGCTGTTCCGATCAGCCAATAGAATGCAAGCTCAATCTGATTGGCTGATTGGATCAGCAAATCGGATTGAACTTGAATCTGATTGGCTGATTCAATCAGCCAATCAGATTTTTCCTACCTTAATTCCGATTGGCTGATAGAATCCTATCAGCCAATCGGAATTCGAGGGACGCCATCCTGGATGACGTCCCTTAAAGGGCCAGTAACCCCACCAAATAAGGTTATATAATAATGCACACAGTGCAGAATTATATAACTTTAGCCTAGCGTCACGTTTCTTAAGCAGCGTATAGCAAAGATATTTAGCTACGATAATCTATTTTTCAGAACGCCGCTCCTGGTTCTACTGAGCGGGTCTGTTTTTTACCTAAGCGCATCGGGCACGCTGTCTAGTCACAGCACGCCCGATCGCGCCATTAAACTGAATGTGCTCGCTCCCGCTCGGGTATGGTAGCGAGAGCGAGCTACATTCAGTTTAATGGCGCGATCGGGCGTGCTGTGACTAGACAGCGTGCCTGATGCGCTTAGGTAAAAAACAGACCCGCTCAGTAGAACCAGGAGCGGCGTTCTGAAAAATAGATTATCGTAGCTAAATATCTTTGCTATACGCTGCTTAAGAAACGTGACGCTAGGCTAAAGTTATATAATTCTGCACTGTGTGCATTATTATATAACCTTATTTGGTGGGGTTACTGGCCCTTTAAAGGAACTGTCATTCGTCGGGAAGTCGTCAGTGAAGATGGATGTTCCGCGTCGGCGGGATGAACATGGATCCGGAAGAAAGAAGATTGAAGATGCCGCTTGATAGAAGACTTCAGCCGGATCATGGACCTCTTCAGCTCACGCTTGGATGAAGACTTCAGCCGGATCATGGACATCTTCAGCCCCCCGCTTGGGCTTGGATCAACACATCGGAGCGAGGACGGATCGGTGTGATACCCGGCGAGGTGAAGATAAGGTAGGAAGATCTTCAGGGGCTTAGTGTTAGGTTTATTTAAGGGGGGTTTGGGTTAGATTAGGGGTATGTGGGTGGTGGGTTGTAATGTTGGGGGGTGGTATTGTGTTTTTTTTACAGGCAAAAGAGCTGAATTCTTTGGGGCATGCCCCGCAAAGGGCCCTGTTCAGGGCTGGTAAGGTAAAAGAGCTTTGAACTTTTTTAATTTAGAATAGGGTAGGGCATTTTTTTATTTTGGGGGCTTTGTTATTTTATTAGGGGGCTTAGAGTAGGTGTAATTAGTTTAAAATTGTTGTAATATTTTTCTAATGTTTGTAAATATTTTTTTATTTTTTGTAACTTAGTTCTTTTTTATTTTTTGTACTTTAGTTAATTTATTTCATTGTATTTATTTGTAGTTATTGTATTTAATTAATTTATTGTTAGTGTAGTGTTAGGTTTAATTGTAGATAATTGTAGGTATTTTATTTAATTAATTTATTGATAGTGTAGTGTTAGGTTTAATTGTAACTTAGGTTAGGATTTATTTTACAGGTAATTTTGTAACTATTTTAACTATTTTAGCTATTAAATAGTTCTTAACTATTTAATAGCTATTGTACCTGGTTAAAATAAATACAAAGTTACCTGTAAAATAAAAATAAATCCTAAAATAGCTATAATATAATTATAATTTATATTGTAGCTATATTAGGGTTTATTTTACAGGTAAGTATTTAGCTTTAAATAGGAATAATTTATTTAATAAGAGTTAATTTATTTCGTTAGATTTAAATTATATTTAACTTAGGGGGGGTGTTAGTGTTAGGGTTAGACTTAGCTTTAGGGGTTAATCCATTTATTACAGTAGCGGCGAGATTCGGTCGGCAGATTAGGGGTTAATAATTGAAGTTAGGTGTCGGCGATGTTAGGGAGGGCAGATTAGGGGTTAATACTATTTATTATAGGGTTATTGAGGCGGGAGTGAGGCGGATTAGGGGTTAATAACTTTATTATAGTAGCGGTGCGGTCCTCTTGGCAGATTAGGGGTTAATAAGTGTAGGCAGGTGGAGGCGACGTTGAGGGGGGGCAGATTAGGGGTTAATAAATATAATATAGGGGTCGGCTGTGTTAGGGGCAGCAGATTAGGGGTACATAGGGATAATGTAGGTAGCGGCGGTTTACGGAGCGGCAGATTAGGGGTTAATTATTGTAGGTAGCTGGCGGCGACGTTGTGGGGGGCAGGTTAGGGGTTAATAAATATAATATAGGGGTCGGCGGTGTTAGGGGCAGCAGATTAGGGGTACATAAGTATAACGTAGGTGGCGATCGGCAGATTAGGGGTTAAAAAAATTTAATCGAGTGGCGGCGATGTGGGGGGACCTCGGTTTAGGGGTACATAGGTAGTTTATGGGTGTCAGTGTACTTTAGAGCACAGTAGTTGAGTTTTATAAACTGGCGTTAGCCCAGAAAGCTCTTAACTACTGACTTTTTTCTGCGGCTGGAGTTTTGTCGTTAGATTTTTAATTTACCCGGTCAAGCTGTCAAGTTTGCTGAACAGGTGAGTAAAGAATGGTCATACCTTACCCAGGGTTGCAGTAGCTTGACCTAGGTTTTCAGTGGTGTCTCTGAATTACTTGTGGGCTGCCCAATTTCCATCCATTCCTCACTACTCAGAGTACACAGTACCCCAATGTTCTGTTCTGAAGAAATGGAGTGTAGCGCCCTCTGCTGTTCCAGGATATGCTCCAGTATGTCCAAAGTAGAATTTAACCCTTTTACCACATCTTGGAAAAGGCAGTACTGGGGCAGACCTCTCTTGTTCCTCTATTAACATCTAGCTAGCCTTCACACTGCAGTGGAAGTGTCCAGCAATCTTATGACACTGCTCAAAGATGTTGGCTAGCCTGCAATGACCTTTGGTTGGGAGGTAGGCTCTCACAAAAAAAATCTTGAAGGGCTTTGCGCATTTAAGTACAAAGTCCATGTTAACAGTGATACCAACCTGCTCTCCAACCCCTTGTACCATATTTTTTTGGAGGATGACAATATACATGCTGAGGTATGTTAGTGATCCATAACCTCAGTGGGGAGAAGGAAGGAACAGTAGCCCAGTTCCTGTTGCCTTCCAGCTCCACTACCAGCTCTTCTCTTTGAAGAACTGCCACCAGCAAATTTGGTTCCCTCGCTAAAGGTGTTCTGTTGCCACCATTGTGCTGTCAAGAATAGGAAGGCACTGTGGGCTGGGTGCACTCTAAAGATCTGAAGTTAAGTTCACGCTCTGCCCAGCAGCCTTTGGTAACTCTTCTTTTAGAAGTGTGACATGGGAACGGTAAAGTGAAGGTACCATGTTCCTGATAAAGGTGCTTCAGGATGACAGGTGTTATTGTGGGGCTAGAGCATATAATAGCTGCCTAAAGGGCTCTCCTTCAATCATAGAAAATGAAGCACCTCATAGAGCGATAAACTGTTCAATAAGCCATGTCATCTTACTGATGTGCTGCTTTGAATGGAAACCAATAAATTGCTCAATGGTCGGCTGCTGCTGCTGAAGACTGCCCTAACCTGCCGTTCTCTCTGAGGAGAATTTCAAACAACACAGGTAATCCAGCACTCTGGATACATGCACGTCAACCCAGGGCTACTGCCAAATAAGCCTAAAGTCAGCAGATCATAAAAGAGATAATGGGTGACAGCAAAGACATTTTTTATTATATTTTACAAAGACAGAAAAATAGTGACGTTTCAGCAGAGCCAATCCCTTAGTCATGCTATATCACTTTTAGTGACATATACACTTACACCACTAGATGGTGCCTACGAAACATTAACCCTTTCATTACTAAGTATTCTGTGTATGAATTTTCTTAAATATACATAATTCTAGTGGATCATCATTTAATAAAATCTCCTTCTATCTCAGACCTTACACATTGAAGCAGATAGAACTATAAATAACTGGTATAATAATGGTCTCTATCAGCAATTTATAAAATTCTTCTGACCACAGAAGACATATCCCTATTGTCAGGTTTAACGCATTACTGGACGAAAACGGTAGACATAGTAGACCTAGATTTAATATTACTGAGAAGTTTAAAAAAAAAAACTCAAGGTCTTTTTTCTTCATCATATTTTAGAGAAACACAAATCAGATTGCTACATAGAGACTATTTGACTCCACGCAGAGTTTCCAATTGGAACAAAAATGTCTCTAATGTCTGCCCTAAATGTTGTCTGCAAGATCCGGATTTAGGACATTTGATGTGGGATTGCCCTAGGTTGAAACAATTCTGGGCAAAGGTTGAATATCTTCTCTCTTATATAACTGAAACTAAAATACAATTAGGAAGGGAATCTGTCCTGCTTTTCACCAGTCATATTTCTTGGGGTAATAAGGCTAATTTTGTTCTTACTGTAATAATAATTCTTAGGAAACTTATTTTTAAGAATCGGATTACCCCTAAAATACCTTCTATTGCCGAAGTAAGGAAATTGTTATTAAACTCAGCAATTAAGGCAGATTATGTTTTTTTACTAGAGGGGAAAAAAGCTGACTCCTTTCGTAAAATCTGGAAAGATTTTATCTGTCGCCAAGACAAAGATTTTATAACTTATATAGAACAAATTGTTAATACACAATTAAGCTGAGGAAGAAGGAAGGGGGTTTCCCTCCCTTTTTTTTTTATCAAGGAGCTATAATAATATACGTAGGGGTGGAAGGGGAATGAGGGGATGGATGGACTGAGTATTACAACTGTAGGGATTTGTACAATGACTTATAATTGACTTATAATTGATTGAGCTATTGTTAATTTATGTGTTTCCTTTCTATGTTTGTTTTTCGGTTTTTTTGCATTGTTGAATAAAAATTAATAAAATTAAAAAAAAATAACTATAAATAACATTAAATTAGATATCTTTCTAAGAAAATGTTCCTGCAAAGACATTCCCACAAAAATATTCTTACAAAAATATTGATAAATCCCAATCTTTATTTACACCTAGTGGTCCAATGTCACCCCGATCTATGCAAACATTTTTATGAACATGTATGAAGAAAAGTTTATTTATCCAAATAAAATGTTTATTCGATATGGCGAACACATGGTGGCGCTATATCAATGATATTTTTGGAGTTTGGTTAGGCGACATTGGAATCCTAATGGAATTTATAACAGATCTTAATGCTGCAACCAGTCATTTTAAATTTAAGCTTACTTGGAGTGAAAAATATTTGGATTTCTTGGATGTCAGGATTATTAAAGAAGGTCACTCATTTAAAACATATTTATTTAAGAAAAAAACTGATATAATTAGTTTACTGTGCTATAACAGTGCTCATTCAACCTCTTTGCTTAAGTTTCCCTCCCCCATAGGTGTCATAGGTGCATCATGTACTGTTCCTTTAATTTTTTCTCCTACCCTTATATTTCTGTTTCCTTACAATAAAAGTCTGACTCACCTTTCCACAGGTGCTCAGTAATTTGTGTGTATAGGCTGAAAAACCTTGCCAGTCGTTCTCCTAATCTTTACTCAGCTAATTTGGGAAAATTAGCAGTTACAAACCTGTTTCCTGCAGTCACCTTTTGGATTACAGTGTACATCCATCCTAAGCAAGAACTTGTGGATATAAAATTAAATATATTTGACTTTTGGAGCTATCAAATATATTTTGTGGATTTCACTCTCTCACAGTATCTGCAGCACCTGTTTGTGTCAGAACGCTGTTACAAACATTTTCACAGCGCAACTATCTTTTGCCCCAGGATTAAAACCCTTCCAAATAGGAAAGACAAACTTCAAACATCCTTTTGCAGATGTTAACAAAGATCTGCAATAACTATAAAATATAAGGCTCTTAGAAAAGTTTTACCGGGCACTCCCACTTCAGTGACATAACAGAGACTCTGAGGCTAAAATTTACCTACAGTTTCATTTTTCACATTCAATAAGTCTCTCCAGCTAACTCCTGGTTATTGTTCGTAGCTTTCCTTGCTTGTTGTGGCATTTCAGTTTAATTAATTAAAGTAAAATCTCAGACTTAAGCCACACCCACCAGTCACTGATCCAGATCTGACAGAGCTCCATTTCAAGGCATCACAAAGGTAAACTTTTTATTCTCTGATAGTCATTTCCACTTGAACTCATTCTATCTCTGTGGCTACATATATTGTTGATCTCTGCGTATGTTATAAAAAATTCTGTAAAAATTACCTGTATGATCTGCAGTTGTGATCCAGTGTTCACTAAATTTATTACCTGTTTAAAAGAACAGGCATAACATAACATATTACTGAGCCAGTTAAAAGAAAGATGGATCCAGCAGATCTCCCTACATTTGTTGCCAATCTGTCACAAAGGGTAGATCAACTAACCCAAGGCTTAAGAGAAGTAAAAGTGCATAATGACAATTTATTAGGCATAATAAAATATTTATCTGCATCAAAATCTGTTGTCCCAGAATCACCTCCAGAACCACAAGTTAGTATACCTGAAAGATTTTCTGGAGACAGAGGTCAATATAGGCAATTTAAAAATTCTTGCGAACTACTTTTTTCTCTCAAACCAAGAACATATTGCAATGAAAGAACAAAAGTAATGACAGTTATTTCTTATCTCAGGGGCGAACCCAGGATTTGGGCTGATTCTTTTCTAGAGAATGATGATCCTATTTTAACATCATTGGAGGACTTTTTCACTGAGATGGGATTTCTATATGAGGATACTAATAGACAAATGACAGCTGAAGCAAAAATGAGAACCTTAACAAGGGAAAAGACCTGTTGAGGATTACCTCACCAAATTTAAACATCTTGCCAAGGATTAGGAATGGAGTCAAATAGCTTTAAGGAACCAATATAGGATAGGTCTGTCAGAGACACTGAAAAATGAATTAGCACGTACTGAAATGCCAAAAACATTGGAGGGATTGATTAGCTTATCAGTCCAAATAGATAGAAGGATCAGAGAAAGAAGATCGGAAAGATAGAATTATGAGACACCCTACAGGAATACCTCTACATACCAACCGAAGAAAGTTACCCATTGAGATAGGTTTTACTAAAGGCCCACTACAACCTGAAGAGTGAAACTGCAGAAGGATTAAAAATCTATGTATGTATTGCGCCTCCCCAAACCATGCAGTAAAGGATTGTCCAACCCTTCTAGCTCAAAAGAAAAGTAAGTCCCACCAAGTTTTTGATTGACTTCAAAAATTAAGAATGTTACTTATTGTAGTCTATCTCTCTCCCTACAGTGGGATCATCACCTACATCAAGTTGAAGCTAACATAGACTCTGGGGCATATGGGAATTTCATAGATTGTTCACTTGTTAGGTTAAATAAAATTCCACTTGTGGTGAAAACTGCTCCTGTGTGCATTAGAGTCATTGATGGTACATTTATTAAGGCAGGTCCTATAACACATCAAACCATACCTTTATTGGTTAAAACCTCTTCTGGGCATGTAGAATACATATCTTTTGACGTTTTACCATCACCCTTATTTTCAGTAGTTCTAGGATTAAATTGGCTAAAATTACGCCAACCTGTCATCTCATGGAAAGATCTTAAGGTTGATCTAAATTCCCAATACTGCAAGGAGACATGTTATCCTCATTCTACCATCTTGTTATCACCTGAATTGAAATTACCTTCTGAGTACGAAGTTTTCAGAGATGTGTTCAGTAAAAGAGAAGCAGAATCTCTCCCACCACACCATATTTACGACTGCCCAATAGAATAACAACCAGGATCTTCCATAACATATGGTCATATATACCCATTATCTCAGCCCGAATTAGATCATCTCAAGATCTACATTGACGAGAATTTAAGAAAAGGTTTCATTAGACTATCTACCTCACCAGCTGGTGCTGGGATGTTTTTCTTAAAAAATAAAGACGATAGTCTTAGACCTATCATTGACTATATTGAAATCAATAAAAGGACTATAAAAAACAGGTACCCATTTCCCCTCATACCTGAATTGATCGAACGTCTTCGTCAAGCAAAGATTTTCACTAAACTCGATCTAAGGGGGGCGTACAATTTAGTACGCATCAGAGATGGAGACTAATAGCTGACCGCTTTCAGTACCAGATATGGGTTATTCGAATATCTGGTTATGCCAATCGGGCTCTGTAACGCCCCCACCACTTTTCAACATTTTATAAATGAAGTTTTCAGGGACCTACTTGATGTTTGCATAGTCATATACCTTGACGACATCCTTATTTATTCAAATACACTTAAAGAACATAAAAAACCAGGCAGATAGATCGTATCTAGACTCAGAACCCACCAACTATTGGCCAAACCTGAAAAATGCCTTTTTCATGTTACAGAATTGTCTTTTCCTGGTTATCATGTATCCCCTACTGGAATCAAAATGCAAGAGGATAAAGTCAAAGCTATCAAGGATTGGCCTACCCCTACATCCAAAAAAAAGGACAACGTTTTCTAGGTTTCGCAAATTATTATCGAAAATGTATCAAGAATTTTTCCTATATTTGCAAACCTCTTAACAATTTGACCAGTAAATTCACTATCTTTAATTGGAATACAAGTGCCCAAAGGGTATTCGAAGATTTGAAACTGAAGTTTACTGAAGCACCCATTCTACATTTCCCAGATCCAGCCTTGCAGTTTATTCTTGAGGTAGATGCATCTGAATAAGCAATTGGTTCTATATTGTCCCAACGTCTAACTGCTAAGGATTCGATACATCCAGTTGCTTTCTTCTCTAGACTGATGTCTCCTGCTGAATTAAACTACCCGATAGGGGAAAAAGAGCTCCTAGCTATAAAGTCATCATTGGAGCATTGGCGTCACCTACTTGAGGGAACTGAAATCCCAATTTTGATTTTAACAGATCATAAAAATCTACAATACTTACAAACCAGTAAAACCCTATCCGGACGCCAAGTACGATGGAATCTATATTTTTCTAGGTTCAACTATCACGTCTCATACAGGCCAGGAAGTAAAAATGGTAAAGCGGATGCTCTCTCCTGAAAAGTTGAAAAACCTATTCCTGTTAAAGAACCATCCACTATAATTCCCTCTGATCGGTTTTTAGGTTTAACTCATACCTTTAATCAACTTTTAAAACAAAAGCTTTCTGAGGATACTGACAAACCTCTAAAATTGTTACATCAAGATGAAACTGGTCTATACTATTATAAAGATAGATTGTATATTCCAACTTCACTTCGTGCTACTCTGATTAGTGATCATCAAGAGATCTTACTGATGGCCATCTCTACATCAAACTGTCCAAAGCTATATACAATCTTGCCAAACCTGTGCGGTTTCTAAATATGATAGGAAAAAACCATATGGTTTTCTGATACCCATACCAAAAAGACCATGGCAAATGATCGGCATGGATTTCATTGTTGACTTACCTGTCTCAAATAGATTTACAACCATCTTAGTTATTATCGATTTACTAACAAAAATGTCACACTTCATACCCTACCACAAACTCCCTACTTCAACAGAAACAGCACACCTTTTCCTCTCTCATATTGTAAAACTACATGGTTTACCCATAACAGTAGTATCGGATAGGGGAACCCAGTTCACCTCCCGTTTCTGGAGAGAATTATGTAATGCATTAAAGATAAACCATTGCTACAGTACCGCTTTCCATCCCCAAACAAACGGACAAACTGAAAGGGTAAATCAATGGCTTGAGCAGTATCTCAGGCGCTACTGCTCGTTCCAACAAGAAAACTGGTCCATTTGTTTACCCATGGCAGAGTATGCATAAAATAATACCATCAATGCATCAACTAAGTGTATTCCTTTCTACTCTAATTACGGGTATCATCCCAACTTTCATCTATTACCTCAGGTTGATACAACCTGTCCTCAAGTGAATGATACTACCAACACCTTAGTGGAAATTTTCTCTCACTTAAAAGAAAACATAAAACATGCTCAAACACAACATAAACATTATTATGATTCCAAGAGATGTCCGGCACCAACATACAAACCTGGTGATAATGTTTGGCTTTCAACCAAAAATTTAAAGATAAAGACTTCATGCAAGAAACTATATGGACTTTATATAGGCCCTTTCCATATTCTTAAAGTGGTTAATGAAAATGCAGTTACTCTAGACCTTCCATCCTCTTACAAAATTCATCCCACATTTCATGTCTCGTTGTTGAAGCCTTATTTGCCAACCTGAGCTCAAATTCTCCCACAACCACCATCCCAGATAACCTTGCAGGATGAAGAATATGAGGTTCACAGCATAATTGACTCCAAACTTTATATAGGCTCCTTACAATACCTGGTCCATTGGAAGGGCTATGGTCCAGAAGAGGTTTCGTGGCAACCATCCATGCACTTTCATGCACCTAGACTAGTATCCCTTTTTAATAGGTGCAATCTGGATAGACCGGGACCTGCAGCTGCTGGGCAGCTTCCTTGGCATGGGGGATAAGTCATAGGTGCATCATGTACTGTTCCTTTAGTTTTTTCTCCTGCCCTTTTTTTTCTGTTTCCTCACAATAAAACAGAAAATAAAGAGAAATAGTTCTGAGACAGAGAAACTGCGGTATAGGCCTCTTATTAAATATACATATACTTAGGCCTTTTATACACTTAGATGTAATAATAATAATTAGTAGGAGGAGTAAGATGCCGGAGTGTGAAAAATAGCAGCAAAACCCAAAGTACTGTAAAACGAGCTAAACTGGAATAGTAATGTTCAAACTTGGCTTACCCTGCTTCAAACCGGGCGACCCCTCCACATAGCGCCAAAGCATGGGCGTTGGGGGTACTTGCTGCTGCCGGGAACACGCACTTTTAACAGGGTACAAGCCGAGGTTTCAAAGATCCTTATAGTTACAGGGGGATCAACCGGATCGCACCGGGTCCACACACCTGTGATTCTCCTTCAAAAGCAGGTCCCGTCTCCGTCTGTATATGCCGGGTAAGCACTGATGCTCCTGATGCTGCTCCAGTTTAACGCCAAGACGTGGGCGTGTAATGGTGCTGCAGCAGTATCCAATCGAGGGATCCGTTTCTGGAGGCTTGGCTCAAGGTCCAATCAGAGGACACTCCTCTCCGGCTACAAACAAACTCAACTCCTTGCAGGGGCGGAATGGCTGAAATTGATGGGCACAATATCAGATAAAAAGGAAGAGAGCAGAGCCATCCGAAAAGTTAAAACGTAGCATTTATTTTACCCCAAAGGGTGGATAAAAGTTCAATACATCACCATAAAACCACAACAGTGCAAAGTTCACAAGTAAGCTGTGTTAAGCATACGCGTTTCGGCAAATAGCCGTAATCATAGCTTAACCTAAACACACATACTGCAAAATTTATTTACATAATAACACAGCCATTGGATAAAACCTGATTGGTCACAGCTTAGTCAAACTAAATAATTAGTGTACTATACCAGCCCTCTATTTTTGGCAACTCCTAGTAAGGGAGAGTCATATATAACTATTTAACCCTTCATGACAATGTGATTCATATGTTCCACTGATAATAAAAAATGTGACTAGTTGCAATCGTGCTAACTTAATTTAGTTATATTATATTATATATATGGTATATGTTAGCAATCAATAAAAGATACACTAGTAATCTAAACATTCTCATTGTACTATGTGCCTTAAAGGTAGTATTAGCATCATATAAAACAGAAATAGAAAGAAAGATGAAAAAAAAATTGATGAGAAATCAAAAGATATTATTGTTGTATAGGGTGGCTATATGGGGAATCAAACTCTAAACCTATGCAGGCCCATTTATCAAAGGGCTTGCGGACCTGATCCGACACTGCGGATCAGGTCCGCAAGACCTCGCTAAATGCGGAGAGCAATACGCTCTCCGCATTTAACATTGCACCAGCAGCTCACAAGAGCTGCTGGTGCAACGCCGCCCCCTGCTGACTCGCGGCCAATCGGCCGCCAGCAGGGAGCTGTCAATCAACCCGATCGTATTCGATCGGGTTGATGTCCGGCGATTCCTGTCCGCCTGTTCAGAGCAGGCGGACAGGGTTATGGAGCAGCGGTCTTTAGACCGCTGCTTCATAAGTTGTGTTTCTGGCGAGTCTGAAGACTCGCCAGAAACACGGCCTTTCAAGCTCCGTACGGAGCTTGATAAATGGGCCTGCTAGACTCAAGTTATTAAGAAACACCACTAATCTATGTATGAACCTGGTCTGAAACAGGTGATTGCTTCAGTGATAAACCGAAATATCCAGAGACTTACTCATTTATGATATCAAATGGAATATTTCCAAAGCCTTATTCTTAGGCTAAGAATGCACTTTTATCCACCCTTTGGGGTAAAATAAATGCTACGTTTTAACTTTTTGGATGGCTCTGCTCTCTTCCTTTTTATCCTCACAATAAAAGTCTGACTCATCTTTCCACAGGTGCTCAGTAATTTGTGTGTATAGGCTGACAAACCTTGCCAGTCGTTCTTCTAATCTTTACTCAGCTAATTTGGGAAAATTAACAGTTACAAACCTGTTACCTGCAGTTACCTTTTGGATTACAGTGTACATCCATCCTAAGCAAGAACTTGTGGATATAAAATTAAATATATTTGACTTTTGGAGCTATCAAATATATTTTGTGGATTTCACTCTCTCACAGTATCTGCAGCACCTGTTTGTGTCAGAACGCTGTTCCAAACATTTTCACAGCACATCTATCTTTTGCCCCCGGATTAAAACCCTTCCAAGGAGGAAAGACAAACTTCAAACATCCTTTTACAGATGTTATCAAAGATCTGCAATAACTATAAAATATAAGGCTCTTAGAAAAGAGTTTCACCGGACACTTCAGTGACATCACAGAGACTCCAAGGCTAAAATTTACCTACAGTTTTGTTTTTCACATTCAATAAGTCTCTCCAGCTAACTCCTGGTTATTGCCATAGCTTTCCTTGCTTGTTGTGGCATTTCAGTTTAATTAATTACAAGTAAAATCTCAGACTTAAGCCACACCCACCAGTCACTGATCCAGATCTGACAGAGCTCCATTTCAAGGCATCACAAAAGTAAACTTTTTATTCTTTGATGGTCATTTCCACTCATTCTATCTCTGTGGCTACATAATATTGTTGACCTCTGCGTATGATATAAAAAATTCTGTAAAAATTAACTGTATGATCTGCAGTTGGGATCCAGTGTTCACTAAATTTGTTACCTGTTTAAAAGAACAGGCATAACATAACAATAGGCAACTCTTGCGGGTTTGCAAAATTGTATCAGATGATGAAATACTGGATCAAAGATTAAAGGAAATGGGCAAGAGATATATTGCATGAGGGTATCCAAAAACTATGATTTAAAATTGAATTGAATATGTTAAAACTATCCCTAGATCTAATCTATTTGGCCCTAATAAAAATACTAAACATAAAAAAGATCAGCGTCTGACGTTTGTGTCAGAATTTAATTCACAGACAGCTAGATTACGAGTTTGGCGTTATGATTGAAAAAGCAGCGTTATGGCCCATAAAGCTGCTTTTTCCCTAACGCTGCTAATAGCGCCGGTACTACGAATTTGCCTGGGAGGCCAAAATGTGAGCGGTACACCCTATACTGACAAGATCCATATCACCATCTAAAGTCAGTAAGCTGTAGCATAAAGCTCATAACTAAAGTGTTAAAAAGTACACTAACATCCATAAACTACCTATTATTACCCCTAAACCAAGGTCCTCCCGCATTGCAAATAATAAATTTATTAACCCCTAATCTGCCGCTCCGGACATCACTGCCACTATTAAAATGTATTAACCCCTATTCTCCCCGACATCGTCGCCACTATAATAAACCTATTAACTGCCGCCCTCCCGCATTGCATACACTATTTAAATATTATTAACCCCTAATCTGCCATTCGCCCACACCACTGCTATAATAAACCTATTAACCCCTAAACCGCAAGCCCCCCACAACGAAATATACTAAAATAAACTATTAACCCCTAAACCTAATGACCCCTTAACTTTATATTAAAATTACAATTTCCTTATCTTAAATTAAATTAAATATACATTGCATACAAACTCAATGTCTCTGAGTGACAAATTATAATTTAGTATTCTGTTGCTTAAGCGCAGGATGTCTTCAGGATGGACCCGCTCTGCAACGGATGGATGAAGATAGAAGATGCCGTCTGGATGAAGACTTCTTGCCGCCTGGATGAGGACTTTGCCGGCTGGATGAAGATCAAAGAGGCAGCCTGGATTAAGACGTCTTGCTTGTTTGATGGATCCTTCAAGCGGGACTTCAAGAATTGTAAGTGGATCGTCGGGGGTTAGTGTTAGGTTTATTTAAGGTTTTTTTGGGTGGGTTTTATTTTTAGTTTAGGGTCTGGGCATGTAAAAGAGCTAAATGCCCATACAAATGCCCTTTTCAGGGCAATGGGGATCTTAGGTTTTTTTAGATAGTTATTTTATTTTGGGGGGGTTGTGGGGGTGGTGGGTTTTACTGTTGGGGGGGTGTTTGTATTTTTTTTTACAGGTAAAAGAACTGATTTCTTTGGGGCAATGCCCCACAAAAAGCTCTTTTAAGGGCCATTGGTAGTTTATTGTAGGCTAGGGTTTTTTTTATTTTCGTGGGGCTTTTTTAATTTTATAGGGCTATTAGATTAGGTGTAATTTTTGATAATTTGTTTCTTATTTTTTGTAATTTAGTGCTTTTTTAAATGTAATTTAGTATTTTTTATTTATTAGTAATTTTAGTGTTTATTTTTGTTTGCAATTTTAAGTTTTAGTGTAAGGCAGGTTAGCTTTTATTTCACAGGCAAGTTTGTATTTATTTTAACTAGGTAGTTATTAAATAGTTAATGACTATTTACTAACTAGTCTACCTAGTTAAAATAAATACAAACTTACCTGTGAAATAAAAATAAAACCTAAACTAGATGCAGTATAACTATTAGGCCTAAGGTTTATGGGTTATAGTGGCGGAGACATCAGGAGCGGCAGATTAGGGGTTAATAGTTTTATGTAGGTGGTGGCGATGTTGGGGGCGGCAGATTAGGGATTAATAACATTATGTAGGTGGCGGCGATGTTGGGGGAGGCAGATTAGGGGTTAATAACATTATGTAGGTGGCGGTGATGTTGGGGGCGGCAGATTAGGGGTTAATAACATTATGTAGGTGGCGGCAATGTTGGGGGCAGCAGATTAGGGGTTAATAACATTATGTTGGTGGAGGCGATGTTGGGGGCGGCAGATTAGGGGTTAATAACTGTATGTAGGTGACAGCGATGTTGGAGGCAGCAGATTAGTGGGGTTTAGACTCCGGGTTTATGTTAGGGTGTTTTCTTTTTTCCCATAGACATTAATGGGGCTGCTTTTTTTTTCCACAAACGCAAGTGTTAGGCTTTTTTTTTGCTGGCTCTCCCCATTGATGTCTATGGGGAAATCATGCATGAGCACGTCAAAGCAGCGCTTGTTTTCGGTGTGGTATGGAGCTCAATGCAACCATTTCGCCCGCGCAAGCCGTTTTTTAAAAACATGTAATACCAGCACTATTGGGAGGTGAAATAACGCTGCTTTGTGGCGGTCGTTAAAATCCCCATAACGCTCAAAACTTGTAACCTAGCTGAGAGTAAGGATTTACAATGCATTATTAAGAAACATTGGAATATCCTTTCTAGGTGTAATCCTGATATCCCAGAATTCTAAAAAGTCCCTATGCCTGCCTATAAAAAAGGCAAAAATCTACAAGAAAATTAATAAAAGCAGATATACAGCTAGATTTAGAGTTTTTTCGGTAAAGACCCGCATAGCTAACGCTGTTTTTTTTTCCAGCGCACCCTTAAGGCAACGCTGGTATTTTGAGTTGTCTGAGTGACTGCGTTAGGCTCAGAAAAGGGAGCGTTGAGCATAATTTAGCTCCACTTCAACCCTCAATACCAGTGTTGCTTACGGTAGTGGTAAGCTTGAAAAACGTGCTCGTGCACGATATCCCTATAGGAAACAATGGGGCTGAGCTGGCTTAAAAAAAAAACTAACACCTGCAAAAAAGCAGCGTTCAGCTCCTAGCGCAGCCCCATTGTTTCCTATGGGGGAAACACTCTCTATGTCTGCACCTAACACCCTAACATGAACCCCGAGTCTAAACACCCCTAACCTTACACTTATTAACCCCTAATCTGCCGCCCCCGCTATCGCTTACACTTGCATTATACTATTAACCCCTAATCTGCCGCTCCGGACACCGCCGCAACCTACATTATCCCTATGAACCCCTAATCTGCTGCCCCTAACACCGCCGACACCTACATTATAGTTATCAACCCCTAATCTCCCACCCCCCAACGTCGCCGCTACCTTACCTACAGTTATTAACCCCTAATCTGCAGACCGGACCTCGCCGCCACTATAATAAATGTATTAACCCCTAAACCGCTGCGCTCCCGCCTACAATTATTAACCCCTAATCTCCCGCCCCCAACGTCGCCGCTACTATAATAAATGTATTAACCCCTAAACCTAAGTCTAACCCTAACATAAATATAATTTAAATTAAACAAAATAATATGCCTAAAATTAAATAAATTAATCCTATTTAAAACTAAATACTTACCAAGAAAATAAACCCTAATATAGCTACAATATAAATAATAAATACATTGTCGCTATTTTAGGATTTATATTTATTTAACAGGCAACTTTGTATTTATTTTAACTAGGTACAATAGCTATTAAATAGTTAATAACTATTTAATAGCTACCTAGTTAAAATAAGTACAAAATTACCTGTAAAATAAATCCTAACCTAAGTTACAAATACACCTAACACTACACTATCATTAAATTAATTAAATAAATTACCTACAATTAGGAGGATGTTCCGTGTCGGCGGGATGACGATGGACTGGTTGGGGGCTGGTAAAAGAGCTGATTACTTTTGTAATATAGAATAGGGTAGGGAATATTATTATTTTGGTGGGCTTTTTTATTTTATTATGGGGCTTAGATTAAGTGTAATTAGATTAAAATTCTTGTAATATTTTTTTATTTTTTGCCATTTAGTGTTTGTTTTTTTGTATTATAGATTAGTTTATTTAATTGTATTTTAGTTTAGCTAATTGTAGTTTATTTATTTAATTAATTTAATGATAGTGTAGTGTTAGGTTTAATTGTAACTTAGGTTAGGATTTATTTTACAGGTAATTTTGTACTTATTTTACTAGGTAGCTATTAAATAGTTATTAACTATTTAATAGCTATTGTACCTAGTTAAAATAAATACAAAGTTGCCTGTAAAATAAATATAAATCCTAAAATAGCTACAATGTAATTATTATTTATATTGTAGCTAGCTTAGGATTTATTTTCTAGGTAAGTATTTAGTTTTAAATAGGATTAATTTATTTAATTATAGGAATATTATTTTGTTTAATTTAAATTATATTTATGTTAGGGGGGTGTTAGGGTTAGGGTTAGACTTAGGTTTAGGGGTTAATACATTTATTATAGTAGCAGCGACATTGCGGGTGGGAGATTAGGTGTTAATAATTATAGGCAGGTGGCGGCGATGTTAGGGAGGGCAGATTAGGGGTTAATAAAATTTATTCTAGTGTTTGCGAGGTGGGAGTGCGACGGTTTAGGGGTTAATACATTTATTATAGTGGCGGTGAGGTCCGGTTGGCAGATTAGGGGTTAATAAGTGTAGGTAAGGTAGCGGCAATGTTGGGGGGGCAGATTAGGGGGTAATAAATATAATATAGGTGTCGGCGATGTTAGGGGCAGCAGATTAGGGGTTCATAGGGATAATGTAGGTGGCGGCTGTGTCCGGTCGGCAGATTAGGGGTTACAAATTTTTATTAGAGGGTTGGCGATGTGGGGGGGCTCAGTTTAGGGGTACATAAGTAGTTTATGGATGTTAGTGTACTTTATAGCACAGTAGTTAGGAGCTTTATATTCCGCCGTTAGCCCATAAAGCTCTTAACTACTGACGTTTTTTGCGGCTGGAGTCTTGTCGGTAGAGGCTCTATCGATCACTTGTTCCAAGACTCCAAATATCAGCGTTAGGCAAATCCCATTGAAAAGATAGGATACGCAATTGACGTAAGGGGATCTGCGGTAGCCTGGAGTTGCGGAAAGGAAGTGAGCGGTAGACCCTTTCCTGCCTGACTCTAAATACCAGCGGGCGGCCAAAAACAGGATCCGTTAACGCTGCTTTTGACGGCTAACGCAGAACTCTAAATCTAGCCGATAGGCAGTAATAAGAAGTCAGGTATGGGCTTTATAACTACCAAAATCCATGGATGTTACCCCTGTCTTGGCTGATCTTGTTGTGACAATATGACCAAAGGTAATGTCTTCTATCACCCTCATACAGGGAAAGCATGTACTATAAAAGGTTTTTACACATGTCTTACCATTTATATAATTTATATGGTTAAATGTCTGTGTGAGAGGGTTTATATCGGAGAGTGCACAAGGACTGCCATAGAACAAGTTATTGAGTATAAAAGTTACATTAGAACAAAAAATGTAAATGCCTCCCTAGCTAACCATTTTTTTGTATTAGTTGTTTTTTATTGAACATTTTTGAAACGGTTACAACAACATTTTCAATTTCAGTTACATAATATAAAATTAGTGACATTGTTGGGTGCTTACATAATATGTTTTAGCATAAACTGATCCATTGTCCAATTGGCTTCCCATTTACAATAAACAAACCAAAACGTATTTAATTAAGTCACATAACAATTTCTATAGATTAAAACACATTTTGAAGTATCGGATTAACAGTATTATTTGGCAATTTTCTGGGAAGCTTAAATAGGGTAAATTGAAAAATACTCAATTGCTTGTGTTATTTTAATTTTGTTCCCAAATGAATATAACATCTAATATGTAGTCTTGTTTCCCAACAAAACAATAATGGAGTTTCTCTAAGTTTAGTACCTTTTTTACTTCGGAAATCCAATGGGACAGTTTTAGGGTTTCTATTTTTCAAAAACCTTGAAATTAATCTCTTTGCCAAGTGATCATACATAAACATAATTTCCTCCTATATGCACATCTAATTTTGGGTATTTGATTTAGAAGAACTATGGAGGGGTTTAATACAATGTTAGTGTCCAGTGTATTATTTATATATTCAGAAATTTGTTCCCAGAATTGTTGAATTTTGTGGCATGACCATCATATATGTGTCATATTCCCTCTTTCACCACAATGTCTCCAACAGAGGGGTGAGGTCCTTGGAAATATCTTATGAATTCTACAGGAGGTGATATTCTACTAAATTTGGGGATATTGAGGATTTTTTTGGTTGAGGCGAAAGTGAGAGCACATTGAACATCTAAATATGTTGTTTGAAGTTCATGTTACCACTGTTTTATATATGATGGTTTAAATTGTGGGAATTTCGTGCTCAATAGTTTGCAGATAAGGGATATATGTGATTTGGTTATATCATGTGATTTATATATTGTTTCAAACAGCGTGAGAGATCTCATAAGGTCAACTTTGTGTGGGCAGGATATGATGAAGTGTCTAGCTTGTAAATAGAAGAACCATTTATCAAAAGGGGGTCCTATATATCTATTTAATTCTTGCTGACTTTTAAATGAACCATTATGTGTTAATAGGTGTATGGGAATATTTGTCTGTGTAACTGGAGAGGTAGGGAATTCACTAGTATCAGGGGGTATGAGGAGTGGGTTATTAAATAATAGGGATAAAGGGGAAATAGTTCGACATGGTCCTTTAACACTAAATCCCAAACAGTGTGGCTTTGATTAGCGGGTTGGTATCTTTTTGTCGAGTTCTGTGTTTTTTAAGTAGCCAGAGAAGATTGAATAAGTCTGGTATCTCGGCAATCTGGGATTCCATCTGAACCCAAGGTTTTGATGGGCTATTGTGACTCCATTAAACTATACGAGCTAATTGCGAAGCATACTAATAGTTTTTAAGGATAGGTACACTTAATTCACCATTATCCTTGGAAAGATATAGGTTTATTTTTGCTACTCTAGGTCTATTATGAGACCATATAAATTATTCTATTAATTTTTGATGTATGGTGAAAAAATGTTGCGGGAGATATATGGGAAGCGTTTGAAAAAGATAAAGGTATTTAGGAACTATTGACATTTTAACTGCGTTTACGTGGCCCAACCAGGACAGGTGTCCTTGTCTATGCCAAGTGTCTAGAGGTTGGCAAACTTCTGTGTATAAAGGTATAATGTTTCTAGTATAAATATACAATGGATTTTTCATGATGTGAGTGCCTAGATATTTAAATGTGTCAACAATATCGAATTAAGTATATGTTTTGATATAGTGAATATCTAAATTTTCCAGGTTTATGGGCATTAACATAGATTTATCAAAGTTAATTGTGAAACTGGACACCTGCTTGATTCTTGGGATATAGACAGTAGTGATGGTAATGACGTTTTCAGTGATTTGATAGTGAATATGATATCGTCGGTGAAGAGTCACTTTTGAGTAGTAGTACCATATATATAGCCCTCAATATCAGGATGATTCCTAACTAGTGTCGCGAGTATCTCTACCGAGAGGGCAAATAACAGTCATGAAAGAGGGCAACCCTGTCTCATACCATTTCTTATTGGGAAGATAACAGACTGTGTGCTATTTGCTACAACTCTAGCTGAAGGATTAGTATATAGTGCTTTTATTCTATTAATAAACTTACTAGGAAGGTTAAATTTTGTCAATGTCACCCACATAAAGTCCCAGTCCACTCTGTCAAATGCCACAGCGTTAGTTTATAAAATTAGCATGGGGGAATTACAGTCAGTCACTTTTTGCAGTGTCTGTAAAATTCTGGTGATGGTATCTTTATCTTCCCTTCCCTTTACAAATCCTACTTGGTCTGTGTGAATTAATTGAGGGAGTATATTATTCAATCTGTTAGGATTTTTGCATATATTTTCATATCTATATTTATAAGAGATTCTGGACTTTGTCCTCCGATTTACCCGGTTTGGGAAGTACCGTTATGGACGCTTCTAAGAATGTTTTGGAGAATGTAGAGTCTGCATCTATTGAAAGGTATAGCGTCAGAAGTTGCCCACTTAGTCATGTTTTTAATAAATTATAGAATTTTGACGTTAGTCCATCTGGGCCTGGGGCTTTACATGGAGGCAATGATTTGATGGTTTCTAAGATCTCTTGTAAGTTGAATGGGGAGTTTATTGTTTCCCTGTCTTCATCAGGTAGTGAGGGGATGTTTAGTTTTGAAAGATATTGTTGTATCGCTCCTGTTCTATTGGGGATGTCTGTTGGGTTTAAATTGTACAATGATTTATAATAATTGGCAAAATTCCCTACTATGTCTTCATTTTTGTTATGAATGGTACCGTCAGGGCCAATGATATTTCAGATATATAATTGTAGCTGTTTCTTTTTTAATGATCTAACAAGCATCTTTCACGCTTTATTACTTTCAATGAAATACTTTGCTTTAGTTGTTAATGCACGTAAATGAGAGTTATGTATCAGATGTTTATTTAGTGCTTCCCTTGCCGTGGCTAGTTCAGTAAGCTTATGTGGTGATTTAGGATAATTTTTTTGTTCCTTCTCTAATTGTTGTAGGTTTTTTATAAGTGAGTGATATGCCGCAGACCTTTGTTTGCAATTTTGTGTGTGTGTGCTGTATTATCTCTCCCCATATATATAGCATTTAAATGCTTCCCAATTGTTCGCCTTCGAGGTATCATGCGGTATGTTATTTATAATAAATTCTTTGATGCGTTTATCGATGTTATTGATTATTAAGGGGTCAGTGAATATGTTGTTGTTTAGTCTCCAATGTGTTCTGGACTCTGGTTTTGAAGACCAGTGAAAAGAGCTGAGGACCATGCTATGATCAGACCACGACGTATGTGTGATTCTAGAGTTTAGAAGGCTTATGAGCAAGTTTTGTGTGCACATGATATAATCGATTCTAGAATATCTGTGCTGTGGGTTAGAGAAGAACGTGAAATCCTTTATTGCTGGATGCACTGTTCTCCAAGTATCAAACAATGTGGGAATTTGTAAAACTGAGCAGTTGGCTTTTATTTTACTTGTTTTGATGAGATGTATGATTTCCCAGAAGAGGTATCTATACATGGGCACATCGGAAAATTAAAGTCTCCTCCTAACATGATTGGACCTTTTGCACTGTATAGAAGGAATTTAGTGACTAGTCTGAAGAATTGTGGTATAGGATGATTGGAACATAAATATTGGCAATAGTGAGAGGTTTGCCATACAATAGCCATATTAGTACCAGGATTCTACTGTTATTATCTAGGTGACTATCTATAAGCTCGAAGGGTATCGCTTTCCTTATAGAGATACAGACCCTATTCTTACGGTCAGGACCGGAGCACATAAAGTGCTGAGAGTAGTATCTGTTGGACAGGGTTGAGTCTTTATGTTTTTTTAAAGTGAGTTTATTGAATAAGTGTTATAGCTATTTTTATCTTAAAAAAAAATCATGGAATGCAATTGAGCGCTTCGCTGTGGGGAGAAAGCCCTTTACATTTTGGGTAGCTAACTTAAGGGTACTTGAGAGAGGAAGATAAATCATCGTGGAGTTATGTGTAGTATCAAGATTTTAATGGGACCTTTAATTTAGAGGCTTATTTTATGTAGTACCTTTGAGAGTAACTTAAGTAGGATTGGTAAATGAAAATGTGCTAATGTGAAGAAGAAGTGTAATAAGTACCTGTGTGTGTGTGTGTGGGGGTATGACTATGTTTGTGGGTTATGTTTTGTGTAATGAAATGGAAGTGTATAATAGTGTATGTGTTCTATGTGTATGCATGTAAGTAGTTACATATGAGTAAATTAATGGAAATATAGGTGGTGAGGGTCCAATCACAGAGGTGAAAGACCTGTAACCTGCATCTGTGAATATTCGTTAATGGTCAAGTATTGAATAAAGTCATAAACAGAAGAATAACAACAGCATAAACAAAATACAACTTTTAAACATTGAATACCTTCAAGTGAACTTATAAGTTAGTCATAAAGATCAAGGCATTTTAGATGACCTACTTATAATCATATAACTACCATCTAACTTTTTTACTTGACATTTGTCAAAACAGCGTCAAAATCTAATACAGGTCCTAGAACAGAAATACAGCAACTTTTCTTTCATATAACAGAATAAAGTGTAAAAACCAGCAATCAAATCTGTAAAATAACAGACCATAACGTCACCTTGTTTCTTAAGATATATAGTCTGCTACTATACTTCATTCCATGTTAAAAAGGAGAGTTCAACTGTAACTGGAATGTAGGAACTTGTCCTCTTCTATATGTATGTTTGATAGCATTATATAGTCTTAACCACAGGTATATAGTCCCGCCTAGAAGAGGTCTTTAGCCATTTGGAGATTTCTAGAAGTGACTCTAGACAGTATATAGTGGTTTTATATACAGTATGTTCATAAGTCTTTTTGTATAAATATATAACCCCACATAAAAGAGGTCCACCTCTGGCAGGTGCTTTCTGGAAGTAAATACAGAAAAACAAATTGGTTCTCAGTAAAATCATGTCTTTCCCTTACATCACCTTCTCATGTCATTTCTTGAGATCTGGAAAGTCCAGCAAACTGACATTTCCTAGGTATGCATTTGGAAGAAGCTTGCCAAGCTCTGTGTTGTGGTTTTGGAGATAGGTCTCCATCCTTGTTTGGAGGAACAGCTTCTTGTTGGATGTTTTTTGGAAGTGGAATCCCCATTTGTTTGCAGAATTGTGGAATTTCAGTTGGATCTTAGCACTCGATTCTTTTTCCATCTTTCTGGATTATTAGAGAGACTGGAAAGCCCCATCTATAGGGGATCTTCATGTTGTGTAGATGTGCGGTTAGTGCAGCATAGTTCTTCCTGAGTTGCAAGGTTCTAGTCTGCAAATCTTGATAAATTTGGATTCTGAAGCCTTGATGATTTATGAAGGAATGTTTCCTGGTGCTTGACAGAATTTTTTCTTTATCTTGAAATCTTTGAAAACAAACTATGACATCTTTGGGTGGTTGTCCATCTTGTGGC
This sequence comes from Bombina bombina, assembly GCF_027579735.1. Classification (NCBI taxonomy): domain Eukaryota; kingdom Metazoa; phylum Chordata; class Amphibia; order Anura; family Bombinatoridae; genus Bombina; species Bombina bombina. Next base: position 233,663,512 of record NC_069500.1, on the reverse strand, counting down.
TTAGATTGAAGTGAGCGATGAGCTCTTTCCAGAGAGATATTTTGTTCTTCTTCTGGGTCCGTTTGTAGATTTGAGTGGAATAAGCTTTGTAAATAATCTTTAATGTCTTCTCCTGAAGTATTTTCAGAAATGCCCCTGAATCGAAGATTACATCATCTTGTTCTGTTTTCAAGATCATCAAGCTTGTTTTCTAGATCTTGTATGACTATCTACTGCTGGGAGACTGCTTGGTTTACTTCAGACAGATTTGTGTAAAGATCTTCATGCTCACCTTCCAGTGTTTCAGCTTGAGCACCTAGATCATTTATATATTTTTTAAGCTCTGCACATTTTTGTCTGATGCAGCTTTTGACCTGGTCTATGAATGCTTCTATAGCTTGAAGAGTAACTGGTTGGTGTATATCTCTGTCTAAAGTAGTGTGAGATGATTGTGGGGGGCTAATAGTTCTTCATCATCTTCTTCATTTATACATTTTTCTGGAGATTTCCTCCTATCAGCTTATTTAAAAAAAAACCTTGAAACTGCATTTTGAGCAGTGTTTTCAGATTTTAACTTTTTCTCTTTCTTACCGGATTTACGAAGCGCCATTTTGTTGCCTTCACTTTGTAAAAAATACTTTTGTTGTATAGTATGGCAGATACTTTTTGTTTATTTTTATGCTCCTTAGAGCAGTATATAGGAAGGCTGTGCTCTTCCTTGCGCAGTATATGATTAAAAGATGCACCGAATACTGTGTAAACTGGAGTTGTTTGGGATGCACCTTCTTGCCTTTAAAATGGCTAATAAGGCAGTGAGCTGAGGTTGGCAGTTTATTGCATCGCATGTATTTCAAGTCGCGCAGCAGCTACTGCTACCATGTAGGCCTCTGACGTCTTCGTGCCTCCCAGGGTCTGTGTGTAGTGAGATACCCGCTTTTGTTGGTGGCATTCAGTGCTATGCACAATCAGGATGCGATTCCTCACATCTGGTCGCTATGTAAGCGATTTTGCCCGCTGTAAGATAGGTTAGTCTTCGTTCTGTGTCGGAAGCTCTAGCAATGTGCAGCCATCACGGACGCCTGCAAGTTCCGTCCCTCAGCTAACCATTTTTTAAGTGCTGGCCACACCATAAGTCAACTACGCTTCCAAATAATAGATCATGTAGAGAAACCACAAAGAGGAGGTGATAGGGAATTTATGTTAAAACAGAGAGAAACATTCTGGATAAATATAGTTAGGGACCCTTGAGCCAGGAGCTATGAATAAAGATTGGGATTATCAATATTTTTTGAAGAATATTTCGTAGGAATATTTTTTTAGGAACATTTTTTTAAAAAGATATCTAATTTAATGTTATTTGTAGTTCTATCTGCTTCAATGTGTATGGTCTGAGATACAAGGAGATTTTATTAAATGATGATCCACTAGAATTATGCATATTTAAGAAAATGTATACACAGAATACTTAGTAATGAAAGGGTTAATATATCTTAAACACCATCTAGTGGTGTAACTGTATAAAAGTCACAAAATGTGAAAGTTTGATATAGCAAGACTAAGGGATTGGCTCCCAAATGTCGCTATTTTTCTGTCTTTGTAAAATATAATAAAAAATGTATTTGCTGTCACCCTTTATCTCTTTTATGTTCTCTCTTAGGAGGTCAGAAGATGTTGAAGGTTGTCCTCTGTCTTGGCTGTCACTGCTACCATACTTTCCCTGCCTAACCAGATGCTGTATGACATAAATGAGAGGGGGGCTGCTGCTATAGTGCCTACACTGCAGCTGCTGCTACTAGTAGTGGTGGTGGTGGATGCACTATTAATGGTGGTAGCAAGAGCACTAGACCTAGCACTTGCAGGTGAAGAAACTCTTTCAGGGCTTCCCACATGGTGTCCTAGATTTGGCATAGCTCCAGAAGGGCTACCAGAATGATGGATGAGGACAGGGACTGTTTTTAGAGTTATCTGTACCCTCCTGTACCTCCTCCTATGGCTCGTCATAATCTAGTTCCTCATCTTGTAATTTAAAATCAAGGTCCTTACATATTTGGGCAGAGTTGGGAGTAAGAATTGCATCTACCACCAGCTTGGAAAATGGCATCAGCATAAGGCTAGCCTCCTCTTCCTTAGGCCTACTGCTGATGCTGCTAGTAGCCATTTCAGCCTCAAGGCTGGCAACTGCCCTAATTACCTTTTGTACATGGGGAGTACTTTCTTGGAGCAAGATGGGACTGCTGCTTACTCTGGCACTGGAGGCGTTGTGGAGGGAGTTGGGAGGCTATGGACCCATCTGGTATTTTTTTTAAGTAGTAATGCTGGTGGTACTTGTGCTGCCACTTTTAATTTGGTAAGTCACAAATAATTTACCTGAAAAACTGGGCTCAGGCCATGAACCAAACAAGTGCAAGCTATACCCAGTTGTGCCACTACTCTGTGATGGTGGTTGTGGCTGCATAAAAAGGTAGATTTTTGGGTGGTGGGGTAAAGCCACTGCAACCACTGCTAGTCCCAGACTTTGAACCAACACACCTCTACTAGTACTCATGGCCATTGCAGAGGGTCATTCCATTTTTATTGATGTGGATGTAACTGTAGTGGAAGCTGCCACAGATGTTGTTGCTGTGGTAGCTGCTGTGGTATCTGTGCAAGAAGCAGGTCGGCACTTTGAGTGGGCAGGCCACTTGGTGGGCTTCTTCGTGTGTATTTTTGTTTTTGTAGAAAACCAAAAAGAAATGGTTGCTATGAGATATGTACTGTATGTCACTGTAAATATATTGAAGTGAATTGATTGTTGTTTTACTTTTTGAACTTTATTGATAAAAAAAATTAATAAAGTTTATTTTTTAATAAGTTAGGGGGTTGGATTAGGGTAGCAAATGGTTATGGATAAGAAAGGATAGGAGAAGTTGGGATGGTACACTACCAGTCATACACACACAAACGTACTAGCCCTCTCTACATGACTGTAAAAAAAAAGTTTTACATACAGTGGTTATTGAAAGTGATTCTTTTCAATACCCACTGTTCTCTATTAGATTTCTCTCTATTGTTATACTAGTGCTTTTATATGATTTAAATGTATTTAATTTTTGTGTGTGGAACTGTGGAAAGTGTTACTTCCTTCCACACACAGAGAAAAAAACTGAAAAAATGAAGGGCCAGATTAGAAGTGGAGCACTAAATATTGCTTGTATGCAAGCGATATTAGTGCTCCACTTTGTAATACCAGCGCACAATTATGTGCGCTGGTATTACAAGTTAATCGCAATTGTTCACATTGCTAGGCTGCATTGCGCTCACTAAACGTGCACTTCCATAGGCTCATATGGGAGCCTTGTGCTGATGCTGTCACATAGCGCAGCAAAGGGGGTAAGTAGTGCAGCATTTTATATATATATATATATATATATATATATATATATATATACATATATATTTATGTGTTAATATGTGTCCCCATCCAACTACCGCCCTATTCCCTCAAAGCTTATTGAAAAGCTAGTATATGCATGCCTATCCCATTTCCTTACATTAAACTCCCTCCTTGATCCAATGCAATCTGGATTTCACCCCTATCACTCCACAGAGACAGCACTCGTTAAGGTTACAAATTACCTACTTACAGCAAAATCCAAAGGCCAGTTCTCTTTGCCCAACTGTTTGCAGGTCACCTTCATAAGAGCTGACTACAACAGTGCAACTCTTGGCAGGGCCCTCTACCCATTTGATCCCTATAAATGTTACCTTGTATACTGCCTATGTTTATAGCGCTGCAGAATCTGTTGGCACTCTACAAATAAATGATAATAAAATAATAATAAAATCTTCAGTTTATCCCCCATAATATTAACATCTACACCTAAAAGACTAACCCATTCCCCATAAAACATGCATTCTGATTCCTCAATATTAACCCTAAAATCAGATGCTTCACAGATCCATTGGGTTGTACTTATAACTCTTTTCAGAGAGACAGGATCAGTATAGGCAATAGTGACATCATCCATATAGGCAAAAACTTTAGCTTGTTTTCCACCCGCTACCCAAAACTAGTTAATTATTTCAGATGTCACATAAAATGGGCTCAATACAAACTAGCAATTTGTTTAATCATTCTCTCTGGTACGTATAGACCCTATCAAGGGCCTTTTCAAATCCAACAGAAAATAAAGACACACATTCCTTTCTAAACAATAAAAATAGCATCTCTATTGGTGCATAATGTCTGATTAATAGATCTTCCAGAAACAGTACATACCAGACATGGTGCTATATGACTTTACTAATCACAGACTTTAATCTACAAGCTAAAAGTTTAACAAACAATCTTTTAGTCTATGTACAGGAGAGTAATAGGATGCCAATTCTTAAGCTTGCCCTTTTGGCCTTTTTTTTTATAAATTAAAACATCAACACCATTAGACCATGAATCAGGTAAAATATTAAAATTAGCCAAAAAACACATAGCTTTTGTACAAATGTCCCAAAATGTATAATACAATTCTATAGGAAGGTGATCATTACTGGGAGATTTCCCATTTTTAAAACTTTTAATCACATCTAAAACTTCAAAACCATTAAAATCTGTTGCTAAAAAGCAATGATCTTCCAAGTTAAAAGAGGGCTCTAATTTCAGTAGTTTTGGTAGAGAATAAATCAGAATAAAAATCTGTGACAACTTTTTTCATCTTCATTAGTTCAGATTTCCCGTCCAATACCTCCATAAAATCTTACTATTAAAGTTTCAACCTTGGAATTCAAAATAATTTGTTTGCCTTTTTCTTCTGAAGCTTTTTTAATTTCCCCTTTCACCTTAACAATATCATCATCCACCGTAAAACCATATTACTTTGCTTTATAGAGTGCATTATGGCAAAATTGTAATATTGTATTAAAAAATATTTTCTTTCCCTATCCTTTTTTGACTGGCTTTAGTAAAATAATTCCTTAATTTTCTTTTTAACTGCATCCCATCAATACTCTTTACCCCTAAAATAACTCCACTTTTTATATTTTATTCTGAAGGCTTCCAAAATATCTATGTCATTCAAAATCGAAGTATGTAACTTCCAATATGAAGACTGACACTTTTTATTAATAGGTATTTCATATACACAAATTAAAAACTTGTGATCTGAAGGTACATTATCTAAAACAGAACACTCAAAAATGTTAAAATCTCTTGATAATTTTTTTTTCTAGATTTAGCTCATTATTACTAAAGGTAAAACCCTAACCAACAGCACTACTCACTCTCCATGCATCCTGCAAATGAAAATAATCTAAAATCCATATTAAAATAGTAGCAGACCCATCCATTCTCTTACTCACACTCCTACTATCCCCCTTTCCCCCAGGTAAAACACAGTTAAAATCACCAAATATAATCATTGCCTGGTAAAAATAACTGTAAAAGAGTAAAAAATGCAGTTCTTTCTTTTTTATCTGGAGTTGCGTAAATATTAATACATTTAAAAATAAAGCCAAAAAATTATGCAGTAGTAATTAAAAGCCTTCCTGGAATAACCTCCTCAGAGTTAAGAATTTTAAAAGTATTTCTTCCAAATAAAATCCCATATTTCAGCAACTACACATTTTATTAATACAAAAAACTTATCAAGACCGTAAAAAAAATAATATCATCATTTTGTAATTCCAATAAATCATATTGAGCCTTCCACCTATATAGACTTCATATGCTCTGCAAATTCACAAGACACATTTTTCAACACAATGCAATATTAGGAAAGGATTAACCACCCTTGAAGACCTTCATCTGAACTGGAGGTGGAGTTACATCTGCCAACTGCTGTTTCATATCTCCATATCAGATTTTACTCAACCTTTCCCTCTCTTCACATAAATGTTCTTCCTTAACACTCTGTCTCTTTGCTGATAACTTTTTCTGAAAAGAGGCCACAGTCGTCTTAACAGAAGTCTCTGGCTGCTGAGAGGCAGAAAAAGCAACTGGTGCCAAACTATAAGGTACAGCAGGCTGCCAGGCACCATCACTTTTCGCCTTAGGACTTTACACATAGCCAGAACTTATCAAAGTTTGAATATCAGAAGGTAGTTTTCCCTCATCAAGTGAAGAATCAGTTCCATGTGGCTTAGCAGCATCTTACTTGCCAACATGCTTCTCCCAGCCTCTTTTATTTTGCATTTTGGATTTTTGGGATGATTCTGATACTCATGATTAGAACTACCTTAAGTATCACAAGCTTTAGCTTGACAGGTTTTCTCCACATGATCAGTACCACCACAGAACCTGCAAGCCTTCTCTGTTAAACATCCAATAGTGTCATGTTTTTAAACCTGGAAAATTTTGCAAAAGGGAGGCATCTGATTATAAAACAAACAAAAAAACAAAATAAGGGCCAATACTGAAAACAGGCAGGGGTCTATGAACTCCAGCAAACCCAGCAGGGTCCTGAGCAAAAACAGCCCTAAACTGTCTTTTACCCTTCCACACACCCAATCCCTTTCTAACCACTTCAACAGATGAAAAGATTTGGCAAAATTACCTAGCAATCTCATTAACATGAATATGGGGATTATAAATATGTACAGTAAAGAGCTTCTCCGACTCCCCATACAAAGATGACTCAAGAATCCCCTTCATCACCTCCTTACATTTATCTTCTTTGCACGACTCTATAACAGAGTTAGCCGCTTCTTTAGAGAACATGGTCAGATCATAAAAAGCACGCCTATAAAAATCTTGGAAGCACATAAATTCATCATAGCTAAACCCAAGAGTCTCATGGAATATTACCTTCTGGATGAAAACACCATCCTTCTGAATCTTAAACAAATTATCCAGTAAGTTGTTCTCTGCTGCAAATCTCCTCCTCCACAAACTCCTCCTCCTTCTCCTCCTCCTGTGAAGCCTTCTGCCACAACAGCAAGCCTCTATTGCCGTTTGTTGCTTCAGTATAGACAGACACCCAATAGCAGCATACAGACTTAAGACTTAGAGAGCCGATGCCTGAAGGCTGAGTGACCCTGAATTTTGTGGTGCTATACAAAATATGATAATAACAATGTATGAGTGAGTGTGTGTCTATGATTGTGTGTAAAACCTATATATATATATATATATCTATCTATCTATCTATCTATCTATATATATATATATATTTTTTTTATATATATATATATATATATATATATATATATATATATATATATATATATATATATAATTTTTTTTATTTATTTATTTTAAATATCCAGCTCACAGGATGTACAAAAAATGCCAACGAGACAAAGGCTCCCTGAACTATGCAATATTGTCAGATCTCCTTAGTGCAAAGAGTTCACAAATATTTAATTATAAAAATATAAGAAAAAGAACAGATTAAACCAACCCAGTACTAGCTCATATAGGGGCAAACAATCTAAAAATAGACAAGCATACAAGCAAATCACAGGAGGTTCATATATTCAAGCAGATTATATATTTATTGAACAAGAAGAAACCAAGTTTAGAAAAAAAGGAAATTCTTAAGGGATATTTTATATTATAAGGAAGATAAAGTTTATGAGTATGCTACCAGATATACTTTAGAATCCTCAGAATCAGAAAGATCAGGATCAGAAAGAGTCAGATGGAGACGCCAATGTAGAAGAAATAATTGTTTTGACAGGGGGAACCCGGGGGCCCCAGAACAATCTGTAGAGGGGGGAGGAAACATAAGAAAGGAAAATGGGAAGAAGAGAGGTTACACATTACACAGCTCACAGAATGTGGATAAACAGAACTAGGTAACACTCAGGAAGATGAATTAAAAGTGATACATTTATCTGATAAAATCTTGGATTTGCCACATTTAAAACTTTTGAAGAAAGGGTTATCTTTCAGTCCACTGAATAAATTAGAGACATTTATAGCTACTAAAGATCTACATATGTTTGCAAGAAGAGTTGTTTTAAAGAAAATTTATCAAAATATACCACATTGAAACATGACAAAAACATTGAAAAAATGGATATGCATGTCAAAAGACATTAAAAGATTTGGAAGCATTACTATCAAAAAATGATAATGATGACAGCCAAGAAACTGGCTTTATAGGTTTCAGTACCTTAAAACCAAAATCTAACTATATGCCGTCTAATATAATGAAATTCAAGCTATGCATTAATTAATGAATGATAACAGCATCATCATAAAGTCCTCAGACAAGGGTGGCAATGTGGTTCTCCTTAAAACCCAGGATTATGTGAATTAATGTCTTAGACAATTAAATACAAGAACACAATATGAAGTTCTAAGAAGTTATCCAACAATAAAATATAAAATCTAATTAGATATTTTTTTAAATTATTTTTCTGAACCTTAATTGTTTCTTTCTTCTTTTCCTTGCTCTAGGTGCTTTATTACCAGCATACGTGTTTTTCAAAGGTGGCTATCTAGATTCTCAGCAATTATTAATGAGAGAGAGTGGGAATTTGAAATTAATGAGACATTTGCACTAGAATCTGATAGTAATGCAGTAGTACCATCAACTAGGTCCATATTTCATGACTACAAAACCCATAAAAATAATTTAATGAAACAATTGAAATTAAAATGGAAAATTACTAGTTTACAAAGATACATTGATAACAAATGCTACCACATGGCCTACGTTTAAAAAAGAAACCAGGGATTAATTTGAATAATCCCTTAAAGAGACATGAAACCCAAATTTTTTCTTTTGTGGTTTAGAAAGAGCATGCAATTTTAAACAACTTTCTAATTTACTTCTATTATCTAATTTGTTTTATTTTCTTGATATGCTTTGCTGAAAAGCATATTTAGATATGCTCCGTAGCTGCTGATTGGTTGCTGTACATAGATGCCTCGTGTGATTGGCCCAACCACGTGCATTGCTATTTCTTCAACAAACGACATCTAAAAAATGAAGCAAAATATATAATGGAAGTAAATTGGAACGTTGTTTAAAATTGTATTCTCTATCTGAATCATGAAAGAAACATTTTGGGTTTAGTGTCCCTTTAACTGAGGATTTTAGAAAAAAATGGCATAAGTGCATCTCTGAGTGTTCCTTTAATTTAATTAAATTAATTATTAATGAAACTCAATTAAAGTTGGATATCTTGAGCAAAAGTGTAAAGGAATCAGAGACAGTACTAGATAAATGGTCTGCTAATGCTGATTATAAAAAATTTAAAGATGAGATTCTAGTTGAGACAAGAAAATTACAAGTCTAGAAAAATAAGGAAATTCTTAAGGGATATTTTGGATTATAATGAAGATAAAGTATAGACGTATGTTACCAGATATACTTCAGAATCCTCAGAATCAGAAAGATCATGATCAGAAAGAGTCAAAGGGAGACGCCAATGTAAAAGAAGGATTTTTTTTGACAGGGGGAACCCGGGGGCCCCAGAAAAACCCGTTGGGGGGGGAGGAAACATAAGAAAGAAAAATGGGAAGAAGAGAGGTTACACATTACGCAGCTCACAGAATGTGGAGAAACAGAACTAGGTAGCACTCAGGAAGATGAATTACAAGTGATAAATGTATCTGATAAAATCTTGGATTTGCCACATTTAAAACTTTTGAAGAAAGGGTTATCTTTCAGTCCACTGAATAAATTAGATTTATAGCTACTAAAGATCTACATATGTTTGCAAGAAGAGTTGTTTTAAATTTATTTTTATCAAAATAAACCAGACATTGAACAAATGGATATGCATGACAAAAAGACATTAAAAGATTTGGAAGCATTACTATCAGAAAATGATAATGATGACAGCCAAGAAACTGGCTCTATAGGTTTCAGTACCTTAAAACCAAAATCTAACTATATGCTGTCCTTATCCATGGTTTCTAATGTCTGTAATTTTGTGAAATTAGTTGAAAGAGATATTAAATCTCTGGATGACAATTTAACTTCTAAAAATAACCTATCTAATGATAACATTCAAGCTATGCATGAATTAATGAATGATAACAGCATCATCATTAAGCCCTAGGACAAGGGTGGCAATGTGGTTATCCTTAAAACCCAAGATTATTTGAACGTCTTAGACAATTAAATACAAGAACACAATATTATGTTCTAAGAAGTGATCCAACAATAAAATATAAAATCTATTTAGATAGTATATTGCTTGAGGCATTTAAAGATGGCACAATTAAGAATAATGAATATAGTTTTATAAAAAATGAACTCCCTGTAATACTAACTTTCAATACAATCCCAAAATTACACAAAAACAACCCCCCCCCCCTCCCGGTAGACCCAAAGTTTCTGGGATTATTGACCTCAGTGAAAACCTGGGTAATATGTTAACTGGTATTTACGTCCACATCTATTGTCACTACTAAAGTCACAAATAATTCAACAGTAGAGTTAGTTTGAGGTGCTTGGGATGTACTTGTTGTTTTCAATGTTTGAATTTGTGTGTGGAAATTGTTTTGTGTATCTACATAGTCATCTCTAAAATTTGATTGAGGGTGGGTAGCAAAAAAGGCCTTAAATCTTACTCTCCTAAAAAATCTATGGAGATCACCCTCTACTCTAAATAAATCGGGTTTAGTAGTGGAAATAAAAGAGAAACCCTTTTGTAAGAGCTTAATAGTAATTTCATCCAATGATACAGATGAGATGTTGATAACTAAGTTCTCCTCAGTTATCTTTTCTGTTACCTTCTGCCCCTTCTTGTTTGCATACACCCTCTTGTTTCTCCTGCCCCCTCTGTGTGTCCTCTTCTTCTTATGGAAAAGAGTGCAGGGTAGGGCTAATAAAAGCAAAGAGCTCTAAATATATACGGTATATCTATACTGATATAGTGATGTATAAATGTTGTTTTTTAAAAAAGAATATATCTGTGTAGATCGAATAATAAAATTTAATATACAATAATGGAATAACAGTATAGTGCCGGCACTAATTTAAAACAATATGATGATATAAGACATAAATATAAAATGTATAAAAAATCAAATAGTGGTTCCAGGTATTTGTACACTACCAACGATATTATATTGCAACTATTGAGATATAAAAGCAAGAAACAAAGCTGGCTTGCTGGATACTTATGGCAGCATAAACTGCAAGTGTGTCCGTATTGAATATGGAGCAATGTTCTCAAATTGGGCACACAAATTACCGTCTCTGATGTATGTAAAGTTGTCCGTTGTTATTAAGTCCCGTGACTTTGTGCAGAGTGATTCTCCTGGTGTGAATGAAGCAAGATCTTGATAAAGGCCTATCGGGCTGAAACGCGTAGATTTGCTTGTCTACTTCCAATCCTTACCTTTGATACAAGTGGTTACAGTAGGTACGGCGCAATATCCCTCTCACACAATATAGAGTGGCTGATATATGCTTAAAAATCCGGCCCATGATCTGCTTACCGCTTCTGTCCATTTGATGATTACCTTAATACATCTGGGGTTTCAAGCAAGCTCCTGACTCTCATACTGGTAAGGGTAATAGGACTCGTTTGGTATAGCTGTGAAACAAATCATCAGAAGCCAGCTAATACCTCGGTCCCAGGACCTACCCTTATACCTGCCACTGTGGCCATTATCTAAGGACGCTGCAAGATTATTCACTATAAGCACAGAAGAATTACATAAATTAATAGCGTGCTTTCTATACCAATACTTGCTTCATTCACACCAGGAGAATCACTCTGCACAAAGTCATGAGACTTAATAACAACGGACAACTTTACATACATCAGAGACGGTAATTTGTGTGCCCAATTTGAGAACATTGCTCCATATTCAATACGGACACACTTGCAGTTTATGCTGCCATAAGTATCCAGCAAGCCAGCTTTGTTTCTTGCTTTTATATCTCAATAGTTGCAATATAATATCGTTGGTAGTGTACAAATACCTGGAACCACTATTTGATTTTTTATGCATTTTATATTTATGTCTTATATCATCATATTGTTTTAAATTAGTGCCGGCACTATACTGTTATTCCATTATTGTATATTAAATTTTATTATTCGATCTACACAGATATATTCTTTTATAAAAAACAACATTTACACATCACTATATCAGTATAGATATACCATATATATTTAGAGCTCTTTGCTTTTATTAGCGCTACCCTGCACTCTTTTCCATGTTTTATCTCATTAGCGATTTGGAGATTCGTTAATGTTCTGGGTTAGCTACAGAGCCTGAGAGTGTTAGTATCTTTTACACTATTTCTTTAAGTTCCTCTTCTTCTTATTTCAAGTACAATAACAGTCCCCAGTCATCTCTACTTGAAGGCACTTTTCAGTGCTGTTTTTTTTCTTCTAACAACCCACATCCCCTCACTTTAACCCATAATAACTGCTTCTCATGTGGTTTTGTAATAAAAAAAATATTTTGGTTATATTTTTTTATTTTATTAAAATGAACTGTCCACTTTATTTGGGGCGCAATTGGGGCAATTTTTTTTAATAACCAGAGGTCTAACCTCTTGTTAATTGCGCGTGGTGCAAAGTGCCGGACAAGCTCACAGGAGCAGCATTAACCAGTCACATGTAATGGCTGGTTATCTAACATGCACCTGTAAAGGGGCAAATTTGCCTCTTTACGGGTGCACGTTACAATAGCGCTCCACTTGAAATCTATCCCAATGTGTTTAATCCATTTGCAGTACAATAATAAAATGTACTAACAAAGTATTATCTTTTTGCACTTACATACCCATTTAAGTCATGTTTTTTAATAGTCTGTAGTTTATTAGGATTTATAGTTTAGTTGTTGGTGCATCTCAAATGGGGATTTTTAAAAAAAGCTCAGAATGTTACTAAGCAAAACAGGTTGAGAAACTCAGCTCTAGAAAGTGTTTGTAATTGTAAGTTTTAAATTCTTTATTTACATCTATTTATTTAAACAAAATGAGCAGCATTCAACATCTACACGTTTACTATACATTTTATCAGCATGTAGCTTTTAAGGCTAATTACTTGTTTGCAGACTCAGCAAGTCATAGGGGACTATTTTAACCTTGTTGGCTTGATTTCGAATACTAACTAGCCAGCCAAGCAATAGCTCTCTAAAGAGGAAAAAACTGCATGAGAGGCACACTGCATATGACACAGTTAGGAGTCAAAAGAAAGGGCGAAACAAAAAGTCTATTCAGTGCTGAATCCTTAGATTTAATTCCCATCCCCCTGTCACAGTCATCCCCAACGACAAGAAAGAAAACCCACAAATCTGTGTCTGAATGCCTGAGGCTGTCAGGATAAAGGGCAGTGAATGGCAGGTGACTGTCAGCACAATCCTATAAAACCAAGTTATCAATTTTAGTATTTCTGTATCAGACAAATAATGATAACACTTAAAGTTTTATTCCGTTAAAAGATCACTATCTTTAACACCATACAGGACCTTTTATGCAATTCTGTATTTCTTTATCAAAATCTATGAGATATTCTGCTAAAAAATATACTAAATAGCATTCTTCTTATCTAATCTGATAATGTAATGTGCACTTGAGACTGATCTAGCTTTATGCTTGCCCTCTGGGTGCCTATTGCAATTTGGTTGTTTTCACAAGTATTGATAATGAAATAGTTTTCAGAATATTAATAAATAACACTGCATTTTGCTAAAAGTTGATTTACTAAATTTGTGATGAAACTGTAAATTCTTATGGATGAGGAGCTCAATTGTTTTTTGTCTTTTTTAACTAATATGCATAAAGATGTATTGCTATTTGTCTTGCTTTTACAATATGCTTCTATTTTGTTGCAAAATTCTCATTGTTATTAAAGTATAACACGACAGATTCATAAACATATTTTTCTTGATTTAGATTTTAATTTGATGTAATATACACAAAATGCAAATAATTGAAAAAAAGGTTTTATCCTAATATTATCACTTAGTCATAAACATTAAAATAAATATAAAAGCTAATTATGGCCACGTGCCATTGCCTTAAAGGGACAGTCATCACCAAAATTGTTGTTGTTTAAAAAAAATAATAATACCTTTACTACCCATTCCCCAGCTTTGCACAACCAACATTGTTATATTAATATACTTTATAACATTTAAACCTCTAAATATCTGCCTGTTTCTAAGCCACTTCAGACAGCCTCTTATCACATGCTTTTTTATTTGCTTTTCACAACAAGAGACTACGAATCCATGTGGGCCATATAGATAACTTGTGCTCTCTCCCATGGAGTTGTGGCTGACACTTTACTAATTGGCTAAAATGCAAGTAAATAGATAATAAATAAATAGTCATGTGATCAGGGGGCTGTCAAAAGAGGCTTAGATACAAGGTAATCAACAAGGTTAAAAATATATTAAAAATAACCATTTTGCTGAGCAAAACTGGGGTATGGGAAATAAAGGGATTATCTATCTTTTTAAACAATATCAATTTTGGAGTTGACTGTCCCTTTAAGATACATTTAGGGGAAGAGTCATAATATTAATGATGGAAGTTTCACAGGTAGACTGCCTGGGATTTCAACTTGTGGGCAGCACTTGTTGGACGTATTTATCATATCATGGACGCTTGTGCAATGCTGTCCCCTGCTCTTGTACAGCCAGCTGGGCTTTACATTCACTCGGGTTAGTTGAATCTGGGGTGATTTTAATTGGCCTCCTCTGATTTTTTAAAGTTTCATTAGTTGTTTAAATCGTGACAAAATAAGTATAAAGTTTTAGTGTCTATAAAACAATGGGGGCTGACATGTTGTAACTTAGGTTACCTTCTCTGCTGTGGCCAATTAGGGACATAGGTCACTAGAGTGTGCAGCCAATGGCTGTGTGAAATGTAACAGTGTTCTGCACTTCCATTTCTAACAGAAACTGAAAAGCTCACAATTTTAGAATGGAATTACAGGAAAAGGGGACAAAATAAATAGTGAAAGCATATTGTAGATTTTTTGTATATAAATATACAATTTAGCATTTTATATTACCATCTCAAAGTGTTTAATCTCCCTTTAAATTAAGATCAAATTCTAATGACAATTTTAGTCAATGGTTATTTTTAAAGTATTTATCCCTGGTTGGCCAGTTACTGATATGTGCAAATAAATAAATTAGCAAACTAGCCCTTCCTTTTGCAGGAGTTAACATTAGCAGATAAAATACCAGTTGTCTTCATATTCCTGGCTTCAATGCAATTTTTTCTTAGTTGCTCCCTTATAAAACAAAACAGTTTTTGATACAATCCACAAATCTTTTTTGTTTAGTGTCACCAGACACTTCATCCTTTAGGTATTTTGCATATTGCTTTTCTTTTGCTGAACTAACTATGACATGTGAAGTGCCAACAATGATTTATGCATATTTAAGTATACTTTTAATAATTACTTTATTTCCCTTAGAAATACATCTAGTGTTGTTATTGGACCATTCCTTCAGCTCTCTGACTATAATGTTTGATTGGACACAATTTAATAAGCCTCTGCAACATCTTGTATGCTCTATCAGCCTTTGCAGTAGGTCTCATAGATTCACTCCTGGCTATCACTCAAAGTACTTCTTTTCTTCCAAGACCCTCATTCTAATTTCATGAATAAAGAATTACTTTTGCACTCATGATCCCATTTTTCTCTTCCAATTCCATGCTACCCTCTCCCTAACACAAATACAACACACATGAGATATGCATGCTGTTTTGAACCAAGTACAAAATGTGTTGTATGTCCCTATGGGCAGTGTAACATATATAATATTGCTAAAAATAAATATTTGTTTGTTACATGTATAAAAAAAATTCTACTATGGGTGTAGCTGAAATTTCTCTTCCAGGTCTGGTGTATTCTGTAAATATTTTCCCCCTGCACATCTCTCTGTTTTTTTTCTTGCAAACTGAAAGGTGGAAATATTGTGTCAAAATACCGAAAACACTTATTAGCCTAATAGAAAACACATGCACATGAAACGTGTAAGATATTATACACTAAAAGCAGAGTAATCTAATTTGTATTGGCTGCAAGATTTAATTTGCAAAGTGTACCCCCTGCTCCCTACTAACTTAGCTTTCTCCAGTTTCACTTTCCATCGAGCTCCATTACTTGTATGGGAGAGAGTTCCTTTTTTATAGAATTCCCAAGGGTAGCCCATTCGAGTGTAGGTGTAGAAAACCCATGTATGACCCAGCTAAGCTTTTTGAATCGGTCCTAAGTCAAGTTCAGAAAGTAACCTACCAATAGTGGAGGCTTCTATTAATGTTGGTTGTTATAAGGCGGGAATATAAGGAAGAGAAATGTTGGCTAAACAAAGTCATTTTAAACTTTATTTAAAATAATGTTGCCTTGGAGTAGCAGACTGAAATTGGAAAGGAGCAATATAATAGTTACACAGCAACTGACTGGGACAGGAATGCCTCTGTCATTGCAAAAGAGATTAAATTAAACACATTGTGACTTTATATACATTTTATTAAATACTTTCAGTTAAACAGTGCAAGACTACAACTTCTGCTAAAAATAGAGCTAGAATAAAAGAGGACAGAGAAGGTCTGTAGAGAAAGTGAAACAGCTTTGGTGGGAAAAAATCTTTTGTTCTGATGAGTTAGGTCATATAGGATTGCGGAGGGCATCAGAACAAAGTAATTTGTCCTTGGTTTTGGAAAGATCATTTAATGAAACTGTATGTGAGTGTATTTCTAACTGTGGATTTTTTACCCTTATGTCTAAGGTCTTTCCATTTATTTTCACATACTTTCAAAAACAGCTGCAGTTGTAATCCATTGCCCTCCTCTGTAGTGTGAGTTCACTGGTGACTGATGTACTTTACCCTTCAGAATGGGAGTTCCCTTGGCTGAACTGGGGAGTTCCCAGGGTATGTCTGAAACTCTCTCACAATTCTTATTAAATGCATTAATCATTTTACACAACCTGGTCTCACCAAATTATCTTTCATGCTGTATGCAGGTGAAGTTTGCTCAAAATTCACAATACACTAATTTAAAGGGATAGTAAAGACCAAAAATGTTATTGTTTAAAGATAGATAATCCCTTTATTTACCATTCCCCAGTTTTGCATAACCAACACTGTTATAGAAATATACTTTTTACCTCTGTAATTACCTTGTATCTAAGCTTCTGCTGACTTCCTCCTTATCTCAGATCTTTTGACAGACTTGCATTTCAGGCAATTAGTGCTGACTCTTAAATAACTTCACGTGCATGAGCAAAATATTATCTATGTGAAACACATGAACTAACGCCCTCTAGCTGTGAAAAACTGTCAAATGCATTCAAATTAGATGCGGCCTTTAAAGGCTTAAAAATTAGCACATGAGCATACCTAATATTAGACTTCAACTAAAAATAAAAAGACAACAAAGCAAATGTGATGATAAAAGTAAATTAGAAAGTTGTTTAAAATACATGCCCTATCTAAACCATGAAAGTTTAATTTGGAGTTTACTATCCCTTTAACTGGCAGAAAAGAAATATATATTAAACTAGAGGCAAAAGCAAGTTAAATTGTAGCAAAAAAATTGTTTTAATTTGTATTTGCTGCAAACTGAGAATTTATACCAGTCCTGGGTGTTCTCCTGTTAACGTCACTCTCCCCTGTGAAATTCTCTATCCCAGAGAAACTCATTACATTCTATAGAAAACATCTCTCATGTCTCTGGGACTTCCAGGTTTTGACCCTTTTCTTATAAAATGCAGAGTTCAGCCCCTGTAAAGTCTGCACTATAATTTATTTTTAAACTAGAGAATAATTGATTATCAGGTCCATAGAAAGTAATGAAACCCTCTGGGAAACTGAAGCAATGTCATTTGTAAAAGATAAACATAAATATACAAAGTATGACTCTAATTTGTTTAAAGTTAGACAGAAACTGGAAAAGCTTAAATGTAATAAAACTTAATCTGAAGTAAAGTAATATAAGATATAAAGCACAGAGTATAAATGCAGAAGGACCCTTGTGTCATGCAGTGCTGTATTGCTCTTGGCTTGTCTCTCCTTAACATACAGAAATGCAGGGAATGCCCCTTGTAGTTTATAACAAAATCTACCTTTTTAGAACCTCACAAGGGATATCCCAGTGCTGGAAGATCATTTTATATCATCTCATCTGATTGGCGAGCTTTATATCATCAGGCCCCTTATGAGTATTTGCTTAGCTTGGAAGCACATTATTTGAACAAATTAATTGAACTTCACTATTCTATGTTTTTTCAGAATATTTTTATTTTACATATTTTTTTTTACATATTGCAAAAAGTCAACAGCACAATTTACAGTTACACTGGTATGTGTAATTCTAATCATACATTGCAATCTTTACATGTTCACTGCAATAAACTATTAAAAATATTATAATGTATTAAATGCATGTGCATTTCACAAATCCTTGCTTTTCTTTTCTCTTAAAAATGTTGGGTTCAATGCTATATTTTGACGTATACAGCATGTGACCTATGTAAATAATGTAAATAACATTTGATTGCGTAATGTATTTTAGTTTCAAAAGATGATGATCTGGTTTTTAAGCAATGACCTCATCAGTTCAATGTTTATTTTGTAGTAAATTTAAAGGGGCAACATTAATATTTTATAGTTTATATAGAGCATGCAAATAAATACAAACAAAAACAACTTCCTCTTTTACTTTAAATATCAAATTTGCTTTGTTTTCTTGCTATTCTTTCTTTAAGAGTGAACTTAGTTAGGCTCATAGGAGCTCAGGAATGTACATTGTCTTTAGAACTATATAGCAGCACTGTTTGCAGTAATGTTATATCATTTTGCAAATCCTGCTTCTATAGGGCTATATTACGAGCACAACTGAATTTAACGAGCGTCGGGTTAGCGCAACTTCAGAGCTCTAGTTAACTGTTACCTGAGACAAAAATGTGTCACAAAACACATCACAAATACATTTAAAAGTACAGTTACACTCATAATAACATTAAGTCAAGTAGCTGAAAACATGAAAAATCATATTTATGCAGTATTCATATTTAATAAAGTGTTCAACTATGTATGTACTATACATATTTCCCATTCCAATGTTCTTCACATAGGAAATATGTTCTAAGTGTTTTTAAATAGCTATTCATATTTATATATATATATATATATATATATATATATATATACCTATACCTATATACAATTATATATATATTTATATGTGGATATCTAAAAAAACAAGCGCACAGAGACACCTCTCATAGTGCAAATCATGGATTTATTACAAAAACATATAAAAAACATAAAAGCTGTAGAAGGTAATCCTTACTCACAAATATAACCTCAATTGAATGAGGTAAGGTTAGGCAATTGGATTCTCAAAGTGTCCCCACTTATAACCTGGAAAGCGCTGAGTCAGTCTTTGAATCTTGAATTCGTTGATAAAACTTATTTGCTTTCTTTCCGGTAAGCTGGCCTTATGGTCCTCTTGTGCTTATTGGAGATCCAAAGTTCACTTTGTGAAGTTTGCAAAAAACGCTCCATTCAGAGCTTGAGATAAACGCTGTGGCTCTCTTTGTGATACTCAGAGTAGCTCTTCAGCGTGTCTGTCGGCAATGACGTAAGGTGGGCGTGGCCTTATGCGTTTCACGGTAAACAACCGCTTCGTCAGAGGCTTGATGACGCCCACCCACCTTACCAGCTGAATACCAACAGAAGGATAAGACTGTTTTTGATATATTTTATTTTACTAATATTTTATTTCACTAATAATGAACTTATCTTCATGCTTAAATTCTTATGCTTATGTTGTATATATGTATATCTAACATCTCTATATTGATATCGATATAGGTTTAATCATTACTAATACCAGTGTTTAATCTATATCAGGTAGTTCACCATAATATACAAGATACCATTTTTTATTTCACTAGAATCATTGTGTTCAATTATAATCATTGTAATTAGTTCATATAAGTGTGCGCAACTCTTTATTACTTTTTAAAGGTGAGATCCACTAGTTGAGTCCACCTTTAGAATCTAATTTATTTCATATATATATATATATATATATATATATATATATATATATATATATATACCTATATACAATTATATATATATATATATATATATATATATATATATATATATATATATACTGTATATATATATATATATATATATATATATATATATATATATATATATTTAAAGGTAGCAGTAGGTCCAGAACTAGTATATAATGTAGCAGTTTATTATTAGTATCTGAAGTGCACGTACGTCTGAAGGTCTTGTAACTACTCACATATATATCCCAAGAAAAAACAAAAAGTGGCGTCAGCACTATGTCTTCAAAAGTGAAAAATCTTTATTATGGTGTCATCACAGAAGGACAGCAACATTTCGGGTCACACTAACCCTTAGTCATGCTATGGAATGCTATGTTAAACAGCATTAAATAGCATCTAAACTTTAATTGCTTAATTGTTAACCCATTGAGCACTGAATTTTCAGTTTACAAAGTGACACACTGCCATCTACAGGTCAGAATTACACATTGCTCAAAAAAGGTAAAAACCGTATAGTTCTCTACAGTTAAAACAGCTGCACAAGTAAAGCATAGCTTGATTATGAGATCTATACAAAAAACTTTTAAATATTTATTTACATATTCGCACTAAATAATATGTACAGAGAAATTTATAAGAACAAGGGAATTTATAAAAACAAATAGAGATCATAATCCTTGTTTAAGCCAATAGGATGCAAAGTTTTATGGTGTTGAATCCGCCACACCTCTTTTTTTTTTTTTTTTTTCAACTCTAACTCCCTATTACAACCTCTTCTGAGTTTTGGAATGTGGTCAATTATCTGAAATCTTAGTTGACTGACTTTGTGTCCCATTTCAATAAAATGTGATGAGACGGAAAGGGTCCTGTCCTCATATCTAATGGAGGACTTGTGGGCACTAATTCTATCCCTGATGGGGCATATTGTCTTGCCCACATAGTCCCACCTACATGGGCACTTCAGTAAATAAACCACAAAGTCAGTATCACGGGTATAATAACCACTAATTTCAAATTTTTTTCTATCTTGTAGTTGTGCCACAAATTTACCTTTTATCATTGCATTGCATTGGGCACAATGTAAACAGGGGTAAGAGCCTTTCTTTGGAGTTGTTAAATTGCTGATTCTGTCAGTATTTTGTTCACCCATGTGACCCTTCCTGTATATATTATTTAGTGTGATTATGTATATAAATATTTTAAAGTTTTTTGTATAGATCACATAATCTAGCTATGCTTTACTTGTGCAAATGTTTTAACTGTAGAGAACTGTAAGGTTTTTACATTTTTGAGCAATGTGTAATTCTGACCTGTAGATGGCAATGTGTCACTTTGTAAACTGAAAATTCTGTGCTCAATGGGTTAATAATTAAGCAATTAAAGCTTAGATGCTATTTAAGGCTGTTAAGCATATTCCATAGCATGACTAAGGGTCAGTGTGACCCAAAACGTTGCTGTTCTTCTGTGATGACACCCTAATAAAGATTTTTCACTTTTGAAGACATAGTGCTGACGCCACTTTTTGTTTTTCCTTGGGATATATATTTATATATTTAAAAATAAGTAGAACATATCCTGCTATGTGAAGAACATTAGAATGTGAAATATTCATATTTCATGTCTGGATGGCACACTTGAGTAAATTGGATCAGGTTTTTTTTATCCCACTTTTTGCGCTCCATTGAAGTCTATGGGGAATAAGCTTATGTGTTTGTGATATTTGAAGTTCGGGTTTTTGTGCATGTCGGGTTCGGGTAAGTGCTTTTGTGAAAACTTTTTACTTTTAACTTGTAATATGTGTGCTACCCAACGCACGCAAAAAGCTTACTTCTAGCTAATTTAATGCTGAAGCACTAATTTGCGCTCCACTTGTTATTTAGCCCATAGAGTTCTAAAGGGCGGTGCACACTCCTGATCTCTTATGAGTCCACCTACTACCTAGGTTTTTTTCTTCAACAAAGGGCAGCAAGAGAACAAAGCAAATTTGATCATTGAAGTAGATAGAAAGTTTTAAACTACATGTTGGATTCTTGAAAGATTAATTTTTACTTTAGTGTACTTTTTACTAAATGTGATTTAAAGAGTTTTATGATTCAGATAAATTGAATAAGAAAAAAAAACCTTTCTAATTATTTCAAATATCAAATTTAATTCATTCTATTGATATCTTTTGTTGGATAGCAGATAGGTAGGTAGAAGAGCTACAGCAGCGTGCACATGTCCGGAGAATTATATGGCAGCAATTTGGCAATAATGCTTTTAACCCCTTACTAACCACAACGTACCCTGTATATTGCTGGTTGTTAAGGATTTTCTTGGTTATAGAAGCCATTGCGAGCACTGTTATACACTCCCTCACTCCTGCTGGCCACTGGAAATATTAAAAATGCAATCCTCATAGTTCTTAAGGGGTTAACCATGTGATACAGTTGACAGATTACTAGATGGCAGCATTCCTTCCACAAACTACTGCTTTACAATGTTCCAAATACATGCACGCTTCTGCTTCAAAAATTTGTTTTTAAATTGTATTCTATTTCTTAATCACATAAGAAAAACTTGTTATTTCATGTTCCTTTAAGGGATTTTTAGAAATAGGGACATAAAACTGAAAAATGCATAAGCCACATCGCTATTTAAATCTATAAAAAAAATTAATTTATATTTTATTTTAGTTGAAGTTTTTAATTTGGATTTTGGCACTAACAGGAATTGCAAAGGGGCCTTAAAGGAACAGTCTAGTGGGAGGGGCCCTACGCTACATAATTTTTTTTAAGGGAGAGGGAGGGATAGTATATCTACACCATGGAAAAAACAGGAATTGGAAGAGGGGTCACAATTAATAATCACGGTGAAGGGGGAGGTAGGGACCAACACTACACTACAGAAAAACAAATATACATAAAATAAATTACAAAATAAAATAAATAAATTAACTGGGTACTGGCAGACAACTGCCAGTACTTAAGATAGCCACCAGTACAGGGGGAGGGTTAAAGAACTGTTTGGGGGGGTCAGATTGATGGGAGGGTTGAGGAGTGATAACGACACTGTGAGGACAATTATAATGAAAAAATAAGCCCTAAACTGCATACTCACAGACCTTCTGCCAGTACCTAAGATGGTGGTGACCAGTAGGGGGTGAGGGAGCCAAGAGAGCTGTTTTTAGGGAGGGATCAGGTAGGGATCAGGGAGTGGTAAGTGTCAGATGGGAGTGTAATCCCTACTCTGCATCAGAAATTAACCTTGCAAGCTAACTGATTAACCCCTTCACTGCCAGGAAATTCACGTAAGGTGTGCAGCTGTAATTACCGGCATTCTAATTGCCAAATAGTGATGGCAAAGCAATGCATGTCTGCTATTTCTGAACAAAGGGGATCCCAGAGAAGCTTTTACAAATGTGTAGTAATTGTGTGTAAATAATTTCAGTGAAAAACCAAAAGTTTGTAAAAAAGTTAACGATTTTATTTATATATGGCAGTCAAATAGTGGTGTCAAATATACCAAAATGGAACTAAATCAATAATTTTGGTTGTTTACTTTAAATATACAGTATCTCACATTTTTGTAAATATTTTATTATATCTTTTCATGTGACAACACTGAAGAAATGACACTTTGCTACAATGTAAAGTAGTGAGTGAACAGCCTGTATAACAGTGCACATTTGCTGTCCCCACAAAATAACTCAACACACAGCCATTAATGTCTAAACCGTTGGCAACAAAAGTGAGTACACCCCTAAATGGAAATGTCCAAATTGGGCCCAAAGTGTCAATATTTTGTGTGGCCACCATTATTTTCCAGCCCTGCCGTAACCCTCTTGGGCATGGAGTTTATCAGAGATTCACAGGTTGCCACTGGAGTCCTCTTCCACTCTCCATGACGACATCATAGAGCTGGTGGATGTTAGAGACCTTGTGCTCCCCCAACTTCCGTTTGATGCTCAATAGGATTTAAGTCTGGAGACATGCTTGGCCAATCCATCACCTTTACCCTCAGCTTCTTTAGCAAGGCAGTGGTAGTCTTGTAGCTGTGTTTGGGGTCGTTTTCATGTTGGAATACTGACCTGCAGCCCAGTCTCTGAAGGGAGGGGATCAGTATGTCACAGTACATGTTGGCATTCATGGTTCCCTCAATGAACTGTAGCTCCCCAGAGCTGTCAGCACTCATGCAGGCCCAGACCATAACACTCCAGCCACCATACTTGTAGGCAAGACACACTTGTCTTTGTACTCCTCACCTGGTTGCCGATTGACACTAACTGAACCGAATAAATTTATCTTGGTCTCATCACACCGCAGGACATGGTTCCAGTAATCCATGTCCTTAGTCTGCTTGTCTTCAGCAAACTGTTTGAGGGCTTTCTTGTGCATCATCTTTAGAAGAGGCTTCCTTCTGGGACGACAGATATGCATACCTATTTGATGCAGTGCGGTGTATGGTCTGAGCACTGACAGGCTGACCCCCCACCCCTTCAACCTCTGCTGCAAAGCTGGCAGCACTCATATGTCTATTTCCCAAAGACAACCTCTGGATATAATACTGAGCATGTGCACTCAACTTCTTTGGCTGAGGCCTGTTCTGAGTGGAACCTGTCCTGTGAAACCGCTGTATGGTCTTGCCCACTGTGCTGCAGCTCAGTTTCAAGGTCTTAGCAATCTTCTCATAGCCTAGGCCATCTTTATGTAGAGCAGCAATTCTTTATTTCAGATCCTCAGAGAGTTCTTTGCCATGTGGTGCCATGTTGAACTTCCAGTGACCAGTATTAGAGAGTGTGAGAGCGATAACACCTAATTTAACACACCTGCTCCCCATTCACACCTGAGACCTTGTAACACTAACGAGTTTACATGACACCGGGGAGGGAAAATGGCTAATTTGGCCCAATTTGGATATTTCCACTTAGGAGTATACCGTTGCCAACGGTTTAGACATTGATGACTGTGTGTTGAGTTATTTTGAGGGGACAGCAAATTTACACTGTTATACAGGTTGTATACTCACTACTTTACATTGTAGCAAAGTGTCATTTCTTCAGTGTTGTCACATGAAAATATATAATAAAATATTTACAAAAATGTGAGGGATGTTCTCACTTTTGTGGCATACTGTATATATATATAATTTTCATCAGTAAATTAAAAAAAATAATTAAAAAAAAAATCTCTGGTACATTGGGCAAGTTTTTCTCTGAAGTTCCTTGTAGCGATGGGGTTAATTTTGACTAGACTGCCTTGTTAATTCCTTACTAGCTATACAAACATATCTGCAACTGCTTATCTGTGAATAGCAACACACTCAACAACCAAAAACGTAGGAACATCTCTTTGAGAAAAAACAAACAAAAAACTATAAAATAATATAACATTATTATATTTTTAAATTGGCATATTTTAATCTAATAAAAAGAGACCTGTAAGTATCTTTTATATTAAGCAAATATTTATTTTCTCCTTGAGAATTGAAACCTTTTCACAAAAAACGTGGCTGAAATTTTTGCTTTTAAATTCTATTGTTGCATGTTTCTGACTGCTTGTTTTCAATGTGCAAAGCATTGTACCTACAATATTCCTTTCCATGGCTTTTACATTAGCACCGTCCCTTTTCACTATTAATCCCTATTATTGTTTAATTATAAATGGCTAAGAAATTGTGTTGCATTGTTTAAGGTTATATTACATTCATATGACAATGACAATACATGTGCAAATAAAACTTATATAAAGGGAAAGGTTGATATTGCCCTTGAGCATCAATAACTAGTTAATGCACACTTATATAAAATGTATTACTAATAGAAAGTCTCTTAATCTGAAAATGAATCATTAAAAAACAAGTTTCAGGGGCTAGGTCAGTGTACAAATCTCTGGTTTCCTAGTAGAATTTTTAAATTTAAAGGGACAGTCTAGTCAATATTAAACTTTCATGATTCAAATAGGGCATGCAATTTTAAACTTTCCAATTTACTTTTATTAACATATTTTCTTTGTTCTTTTGGTATTCTTAATTGAAAGCTAAACTTAGGTAGGCTTATGTGCTAATTTCTAAGCCCTTGAAGGTTGCCTCTTATCTGAAATCATTTGGCAGTTTTGCTCAGCTAGAGGGTGTTACTGCATGTGCGCCATAAAGATAACATTGTGCTCATGCCCG
The DNA here is from genome assembly GCF_027579735.1 of Bombina bombina. NCBI lineage: Eukaryota > Metazoa > Chordata > Amphibia > Anura > Bombinatoridae > Bombina > Bombina bombina. The sequence continues at coordinate 233,637,421 of NC_069500.1, read as the reverse complement.
TGGAGTTACTTATGAGAGGGCACTGATTGACTAAAATGCAAGTCTGTCAAAAGAACTGAAATAAGGGGGCAGTCTGCAGAGGCTTAGATATACAAGGTAATTACAAAGGTAAAGGTATATTAATATAACCGTGTTGGTCATGTAAAACTGGGGAATGGGTAAAACAATAAATAATTAATAATAAAATAATTTAAACAATAAAAATTATGGAGTAGACTGTCCGTTAATAAAAAAAACAAACAAGGTAAAAGTGATAAAAAGATCATAATCTATTAACACTCGGCTAGATTACGAGTCTTGAGTTAGGGTTAAAAAGCAGCGTTGAGAGGTCCCAACACTACTTTTTAACGCCCGCTGGTATTACAAGTCTTGCAGGTACAGGTGTACAGCTCACTTTTTTGGCTCAACTCTAAATAATAACCGAAAATCCACTTAAGTCAATTGCGTATCCTATATTTTCAATGGGATTTTCCTAACGCCGGTATTACAAGTCTTTCTAAAAGTGAGTGGTACACCCTCTACCTCCAAGATCCCTAACACATTTGAAAGTCAGTAGTTAAGAGTTTTATGGGCTAACGCAGTAGTATAAAACTCTTAACTTAAGTGCTAAAAAGTACACTAACACCCATAAACTACCTATTAACCCCTAAACTGAGCCCCCCCCACATTGCAAACAGTTAAATAAAATTTTGAACCCCTAATATGCCGAACCAGACATCGCAGCCACTTTAATAAATATAATAACCCCTAAACCGCTGCACTCCCACCTCGCAAACACTAGTTAAATAATATTAACCCCTAATCTGCCGGCCCTAACATCGCCGCCACCTACTTACATTTATTAATCCCTAATCTGCCGCCCCCAACGTCGCTGCCACTATATTAAATGTATTAACCCCTAAACCTAAGTCTAACCCTAACACCCCCTAACTTAAATATAATTTAAATAAATCTAAATAAAATTACTATCATTAGCTAAATTATTTCTATTTAAAACTAAATACTTACCTGTAAAATAAACCCTAAGCTAACTACAATATAACTAATAGTTACATTGTAGCTATCTCAGGGTTTATTTTTTATTTTACAGGCAGGTTTGTATTTATTTTAACTAGGTACAATAGTTATTAAATAGTTATTAACTATTTAATAGCTACCTAGTTAAAATAAAGACAAATTTACCTGTAAAATAAAACCTAACCTAAGTTACAATTACACCTAACACTACACTATAATTAAATTAATTTTCTAAATTAACTACAATTAAATACAATTAAATAAAATTATCTAAATTACGAGAAAAACCTCCACTAAATTACAGAAAATAATAAAATAATTACAAGTTTTTTAAACTAATTACACCTATCCTAATCTAATCCCCCTAATAAAATAATAAAGCCCCCCAAAATAATAAAAAGCCCTACCCTATACTAAATTACAAATAGCCCCCCAAAGTAATCAGCTCTTTTACCTGTAAATAAAAAATACAATACCCCCCACATTAAAACCCACCACCCACACAGCCAACCCTACTCGAAAACCCACCCAATCCCCCCTTAATAAAACCTTACACTAACCCCTTGAAGATCACCCTACCTTGAGAAGTCTTCACCCAACCAGGCCAAAATCCTCAACGAAGCTAGGCAAAGTGGTCCTCCAGACGAGCAGAAGTCTCCATCCAAGCCGGGAAGAAGAGGTCCTCCAGATGGGCAGAAGTCTTCATCCAGGCGGCATCTTCTATCTTCATCCATCCGGAGCGGAGTGGGTCCATCTTCAAGATATCCGATGCAGAGCATCCTCTTCAAACAACGTCCAACTAAAGAATGAAGGTTCTATTGGCTGATGCAATTAGCCAATAGGATTGAGCTCGCATTCTATTGGCTGATCCAATCAGCCAATAGTATGCCAGCTCAATCCTATTGGCTGATTGGAACAGCCAATAGTATTGAACTTCAATCATATTGGCTGATTGCATGAGCCAATAGGATTTTTTCTACCTTAATTCCGATTGGCTGGTAGAATTCTATCAGCCAATCGGAATTGAAGGGATGCCATCTTGGATGACATCATTTAAAGGAACCTTCATTCTTCAGTTGGACATCGTTTGAAGAGGATGCTCCACGTCGGATGTCTTGAAGATGGAGCCGCTCCACGCCGGATGGATGAAGATAGAAGATGCCATCTGGATGAAGACTTTTGCCTGTCTGGAGGACCTCTTCTGCCCGGCTTGGATGAAGACTTCTGCCCGTATGGAGGACCACTTCGCCTGGCTTCATTGAGGACTTCGGCCCGGTTGGGTGAAGACTTCTCAAGGTAGGGTGATCTTCAAGGGGTTAGTGTTAGGTTTTATTAAGGGGGGATTGGGTGGGTTTTAGAGTAGGGTTGGGTGTGTGGGTGGTGGGTTTTAATGTTGGGGGTATTGTACTTTTTTTTACAGGTAAAAGAGCTGATTACTTTGGGGCAATGCCCCGCAAAAAGCCCTTTTAAGGGCTATTTGTAATTTAGTATAGGGTAGGGCTTTTTATTATTTTGGGGGGCTATTTTATTTTATTAGGGGGATTAGATTAGGTGTAATTAGTTTAAAAAAACTTGTAATTATTTTATTATTTTCTGTAATTTAGTGTTTGTTTTTTTTCCGTACTTTAGATAATTGTATTTAATTGTATTTAATTGTAGTTAATATAGGGAATTAATTTAATTATAGTGTAGTGTAATTGTAACTTAGTTTAGGTTTTATTTTACAGGTAAATTTGTCTTTATTTTAACTAGGTAGCTATTAAATAGTTAATAACTATTTAATAACTATTATATCTAGTTAAAATAAATACAAAGTTGCCTGTAAAATAAAAATAAATCCTAAAATAGCTACAATGTAACTATTAGTTATATTGTAGCTATCTTAGGGTTTATTTTATAGGTAAGTATTTAGTTTTAAATAGGAATAATTTAGTTAATTGTAGTTATTTTATTTAAATTATATTTAAGTTAGGGGGGTTAGGGTTAGAATTATTTTTTTAGGGGTTAATAACTTTAATATAGTCGCGGCGGCGTTGAGGGGTGGCAGATTAGGGGTTAATAATTGTAGTTAGTTTGCAGCGACATTTGGGGTGGCAGATTAGGGGTTAATAAATATAATGTAGGTGTTGGCGATGTTGGGGGCAGCAGATTAGGGGATCATAACTATAATGTAGGTGGTGGCGGTGTCCGGAGCGGCAGATTAGCTCTAGTCAATCCACAGCATGTATTCAAGGGCATTGCTAAGAGCCAGTTTTTGCGAGCCAAAAGGAACTGTTCACTTGAAAGGGACTTTCTGTCTGAAAGTAAGGATCTCAGGGATAGAATGATTGTTAGGGGTTATCCCAAACAAATCATCAACAAGGCCTTTTTTGAGACTAAAGGAATAAATAGGAATGCATTATTAAAGACAGAAAGTGTTTACAAAAAACAAGAGTCTAAGGCAAATGATTATAAACCAAAGTTCATTACATCTTTTTCCAAACAATATGATGCAGTCTGCAATATTGTAAGGAAAAATTTACCTATCTTAATGGGGGATAAGTCTCTCAGACGCACTATAGAAAAAGGTTGCATGTTTGTCCCTAGAAGAAATGTTACTCTGGGGAATATGTTAGCACCTAGTATGCTGAGGAGTGACAAAAAAGCGACCAGTTCCTGGTTACATCACAATGGGACATTTAAATGTGGCAGAAAAAACTGTGGTTCATGTGATCACATTCACAGTAGTGAGGTATTCCAATCTACTGTTACCGGCCAAACATTTTCCACCAAGGGATGTATTAATTGTAGGAGCACCTACATCATTTATTTGGTGGAGTGTATTCTTTGCCGGAAACAGTATTTAGGAAGAACAACATGAGAGGTGGGAAAGCGCATAAAAGAGCATTTGTCATATATAACTAACAAAGTGACTTGCTTAGCGCTATCAAAACACTTCATAGAGATACATGACCAGAATACTAAAACACTGAGATGGCAAGCTGTTGAACAGATCAGAAAACCTCCCAGGGGTGGAGATAAGTTTCCAATCCTGTGCAAACAGGAAACTTATTGGATATTTAAGATGCAAAGTCTGCTGCCCCTGGGTTTTAATTCTGAGTTCGACATCATAAATTACTGGCAAAGATGATCAAGCATAATCTATGAATAAAAATGCATCCCATCATCTTCCTCATTAGATATGCTTAAACGCTTTATAATGTCTAAATGTTCTATAAAATTGCTTAATTTATGACATGTCTTGATAGCAAGTGCTATTGTTATGAATATGAATAATTTGTAACAACGCTGCTGCTGTCAATATTTACACAGTTTAATAATGGTCATTAATGTGTGTTTATATGATTACTGTCAAATGATGAAAACCAAATTCCACGTTACTTAGCCAATGTTTTATTCTATGTTCTTGTCTTTACATTTAGCTATCTTGAGAATGTACATGTATATATGCAGCAATATGTTAGCACATTGAATATCTCTAACTTGTTCACATTTTGTATGTAATAACATCATAGTGATTATCATTGGGTCTAATTTTTGTTCTCACTATCACAATATGTTTTAAAGAGGGTTTAACTGTTTTGATATGTATACCCATCTATTAAGTGTGATTAGTTGGTGTCAGCAAGCATGGAGTTAAAATTTCAGATTGTTTGTTTTTAGCCAATCAGGAGAAGCTATTTGTTATTTAAATGTATACCACATACGTTATGCATCAGTCTATGATTACGGTCAGGAGGACCGAAACTGGTCAGACTATGTTCTGATATTTTACAGCTTGTCCTGTGCTTTTATCCTGGAATAAAGCATATTTGATTCTGATATACACTGTCTGGCTGCTAGCATCTTTGTTTATCTTATTTACCCGGTGGACTGTGGGGTGTCTACCATTAATAAGCAGCCTCACATTCTGTTCTAACTTCACCCCTGCTCGATATACAATATACCGTTTGGGATATCTAAGAAGTATTGGTCGGTTTTCACAGTGGCGCTACCTTGGATTTGCCTGCACTTGTCAGTATTATTGCCTGAATAACGGATGCTGAAGGAGCTGGATGTATCGTGCATTGTCACAGGATTTCCCGGCTGCATTGTGGGCTTAGTGACAGCCCAACAAGGTATCTGATTGGCAGGCCAGCAATCACGTGACGTGTGACATGGATAGTCACGTGATACCGGAAGAGAACCTCAGTTGTGAACGCCGAGATGGCATGGTTCCCTGGTCACAGAAGCTTCCGCCTTGTGAATCCTTGATAGCCGCATTCTGGGTGAGTGTACCGGCATCTACTCTCACGTTGTGTCTGAGGACCTAGTGGGAAACTGTTCCAGTACTTGTTTAATATCATCTGGATTTCACTGACCATGGTGTATCCCATCTGACTTGGGACTATAATCAGTAATTGCAACAAGTGTAATCTGCATTTCCACACAGACTCATGGTCATTAATTTGTACTTAGGTCTATGGGACTAATCGCTCATTGATGATGGGACTTATGTTTTTTGGCTAGATTCAACTTCCTGCATATTTATGTCCTTTGTCTTTATGTGATCTGACTATATGCTTTATTGTTATCTTAGATATTTTAATATCTCCCTGATTGCTTTTCTATTTTTCCAACTATAATGCATGTGTCAGCAATGTCGGGGGCGACAGATTAGGGGTTAATAAGTGAAAGATTAGAGGTGTTTAGACTTGGGGTTCATGTTTGGGTGCTAGGTGTAGACATAAAATGTGTTTCCCCGTAGGAATCAATGGGGCTGCATTAGTAAGACTTTTTTTCAGCCAGCTCTGTCCCATTGATTCCTATGGGGAAATCGTGCACGAGCACGTTTTGCCAGCTCACCGCTACCGTAAGCAGCGCTGGTATTGAGGTGAGATGTGGAGCTAAATTTTGCTCTCCGCTCACTTTTCTGCGGCTAACGCTGGGTTTAAAAAAAAAAAAACGTAGTACCAGCGCTGTCTGCAAGTGAGCGGTGAGCATAAACTGCTCGTTAGCCAACCACAGCTTTACCGACAAAACTCGCAATCTACCCGTATCTGTTCCAGATAATGATTTTTTGTTTTTGGCCAAAATGATCAGTGTGTTTTTTTAATACAATGCAAAATGGATTCTTACACTAAAATCAAACAGCCACAAATGTCTTTAAACAGAAATGTTAACAAAAATGTGTTTTCATTTGTTAAGTACCTGTTATCAGGATAGAAACTAGGAAACTAAAACTGACATAAACAATTACCCCTTCACACACCCTAATGTTACATTACAGTTATTTTGAATTAAAGGGACAGTCTACTCCAAAATTGTGATAGTTTAAAAAGATAGATAATCCCTTCATTACCCATTCCCCAGTTTTGTATAACCAACACAGTTATATTAATACACTTTTTACCTCTGTGATTACATTGTATCTAAGTCACTGCAGAATTCCCTCTTATCTCAGGGCTGTTTAAGACTTGCATTTTATATGATAAGTGTGGCCTCATTTGTAACTCCACGGGAGTGAGCACAGTGTTATATATATGGTACACATTAACTAGCTCTGTAATGCTGTGAAAAACTTATAAAATGGACTGAGATAAAGGTGGCCTTGAGGGTCTTAAAAAAATGCAGAGGTTTAGAGTTTTAGATGTTATAAAGTATATTAATGTAACAAATATTGGTTGGGCAAAGCGGGGGAATGGGTAGTAAAGGCATAATCTATCTTTTTAAACAATAAAAGATTTGTAGTAGACTGTCCCTTAAACCCATTTATTCCAATGTGTAAGGGAAATACTAATTTACATATGTTAGATAAAAATATTGCAGTCCAAATTTATGTTGATCACTGCTAAACAACTTGAATGCTAATATATGCTTGTATATAGGCATGATGATCATAATGGGCATGTTCATTAGTTAATCCCTGCCTGTACCATGAGTTACTGAGTGATTATTTGGCTAAAGACCCTTGGCTAAAGACCCTTGAAACTCCCTTTTACTGAGATGTACGGTTCCTTACTGCTAATTTTGTATTGACCCATGGCAAGGCTGGATTGGCCTACAAGGAAGCCAGGAGAATTCCCGGTGGGCCACAGCAGCTAAGGCTGGTCAGCTGCAATTGAAGTGGGTGATGCTGCTGGTGAGGCATTGCAGCAGTGTCCCCTATCTTTTCTCCTTTGAGCTATACATATTAAGGTCACAAAATATTTCCTTGTAAGTTTTATTTCCTAGACCATGTACCATTTTAGTAGCCCTCCTTTAAATGGTTTCTAGTGTCTAGTTAAGTCACTCTGTAAGACAGAGTGATGTACTATTTTGAGTGTCCTCTCCAGTTAACACTATGGGGTATTTTTACTAAGCAGCAGATGCTCGCCGGAGACAGGAGTTAAGAAGCAGTGGTCTTAAGACCGCTGCTCCTGAACTTGTTTGCCACCTTTAAGGTGGCGGACTGCAATCATACCGATCCGATATGATCGGGATGATTGACACCCCCCCTGCTAGCGTCTAATTGGCCGCGAATGTGCAGGGGACAGCATTGCACAAGCATTTCTTGTAAAATGCTTATGCAATGTTAAAAGCCGACAGCGTATGCTGTCGGCATTTAGTGATGCAGGGCAGAGTCGGACATGATTCGCTATAGGGAATCTTGTCCACCCGGAGTTTGATAAATCTACCCCTACGGATAATCATTTTCACAGTGCGAGTGAAATTAGGTTGTAGGGTGCCAATATATCAACAATATGTCATTTTTTATTACAAACTAATATTATTAAATTCTGGGAAATTAAATTATTTGGGGGGGGGGTATCCCAGTAATCTGCTTGAGAAAAAATGGTGTGTGTGCATTCTACAGACTCAACATAAAAAAGGGCTAGTCTTTAAATTTTCCAGGGTTGCTTTTTATTCCCAGTCGGGTCCTGATCCTTCTTAGCCTGTTGCTTGACTATCCTTGTGGCTTTCCCATGTCTGCCTGTTTACACTGATGACTACTAGAAGCTGTTTCAAGTCCAGATCTGCTCAGAACTTGCAACACTTCTCCTATTGTGGTTCCAGTCTTCAAAACAGGAAATCCTTATATTACTTTACATCTGTGTTAAGACTCCTTTACTGCCTGTCTGGAGGACCTCTTCTGCCCGGCTTGGATGAAGACTTCTGCCCGTATGGAGGACCATTTCTCCTGGCTTCGTTGAGGACTTCGGTCCGGTTGGGTGAAGACTTCTCAAGGTAGGGTGATCTTCAAGGGGTTAGTGTTAGGTTTTATTAAGGGGGGATTGGGTGGGTTTTAGTGTAGGGTTGGGTTTGTGGGTGGTGGGTTTTAATGTTGGGGTTATTGTACTTTTTTTTACAGGTAAAAGAGCTGATTACTTTGGGGCAATGCCCCGCAAAAAGCCCTTTTAAGGGCTATTTGTAATTTAGTATAGGGTATGGCTTTTTATTATTTTGAGGGGCTATTTTATTTTATTAGGGGGATTAGATTAGGTGTAATTAGTTTAAAAAAACTTGTAATTATTTTATTATTTTCTGTAATTTAGTGTTTGTTTTTTTCTGTACTTTAGATAATTGTATTTAATTGTAGCTAATTTAGGGAATTAATTTAATTATAGTGTAGTGTTAAGTGTAATTGTACTTAGTTTAGGTTTTGTTTTACAGGTAAATTTGTCTTTATTTTAACTAGGTAGCTATTAAATAGTTAATAACTATTTAATAACTATTATACCTAGTTAAAATAAATACAAAGTTGCCTGTAAAATAAAAATAAATCCTAAAATAGCTACAATGTAACTATTAGTTATATTGTAGCTATCTTAGGGTTTATTTTATAGGTAAGTATTTAGTTTTAAATAGGAATAATTTAGTTAATTGTAGTTATTTTATTTAGATTTATTTAAATTATATTTAAGTTAGGGGGGTTAGGGTTAGACTTATTTTTAGGGGTTAATAACTTTAATATAGTGGCAGCGGCGTTGGGGGGCGACAGATTAGGGGTTAATAATTGTATTTAGGTTGCAGCGACATTTGGGGGCGGCAGATTAGGGGTTAATAAATATAATGTAGGTGTCGGCGATGTTGGGGGCAGCAGATTAGGGGATCATAACTATAATGTAGGTGGCGGCGGTGTCCGGAGCGGCAGATTAGGGGTTAATACTATAATGCATGTGTCAGCAATGTCGGGGGCAACAGATTAGGGGTTAATAAGTGAAAGATTAGAGGTGTTTAGACCCGTGGTTCATGTTTGGGTGCTAGGTGTAGACATAAAATGTGTTTCCCCGTAGGAATCAATGGGGCTGCATTAGGAGCTGAACGCTGCTTTTTTGCAGGTGTAAGACTTTTTTTCAGCCAGCTCTGCCCCATTGATTCCTATGGGGAAATCGTGCATGAGCACGTTTTGCCAGCTCACCGCTACCGTAAGCAGCGCTGGTATTGAGGTGAGATGTGGAGCTAAATTTTGCTCTCCGCTCACTTTTCTGCGGCTAACGCTGGGTTTAAAAAAAAAAACGTAGTACCAGCGCTGTCTGCAAGTGAGCATAAACTGCTCGTTAGCCAACCACAGCTTTACCGACAAAACTCGCAATCTACCCGTATCTGTTCTAGATAATGATTTTTTGGTTTTGGCCAAAATGATCAGTGTGTTTTTTTAATACAATGCAAAATGGATTCTTACACTAAAATCAAACAGCCACAAATGTCTTTAAACAGAAATGTTAACAAAAATGTGTTTTCATTTGTTAAGTACCTGTTATCAGGATAGAAACTAGGAAACTAAAACTGACATAAACAATTACCCCTTCACACACACTAATGTTACATTACAGTTATTTTGAATTAAAGGGACAGTCTACTCCAAAATTGTGATAGTTTAAAAAGATAGATAATCCCTTCATTACCCATTCCCCAGTTTTGTATAACCAACACAGTTATATTAATACACTTTTTTACCTCTGTGATTACATTGTATCTAAGTCACTGCAGAATTCCCTCTTATCTCAGGGCTGTTTAAGACTTGCATTTTATACGATCAGTGCGGCCTCATTTGTAACTCCACGGGAGTGAGCACAATGTTATATATATATGGTACACATTAACTAGCTCTGTAATGCTGTGAAAAACTTATAAAATGGACTGAGATAAAGGTGGCCTTGAGGGTCTTAAAAAAATGCAGAGGTTTAGAGTTTTAGATGTTATAAAGTATATTAATGTTACAAATATTGGTTGGGCAAAGCGGGGGAATGGGTAGTAAAGGCATAATCAATCTTTTTAAACAATAAAAGATTTGTAGTAGACTGTCCCTTAAACCCATTTTTTCCAATGTGTAAGGGAAATACTAATTTACATATGTTAGATAAAAATATTGCAGTCCAAATTTATGCTGATCACTGCTAAACAACCTGAATGCTAATATATGCTTGTATATAGGCATGATGATCATAATGGGCATGTTCATTAGTTAATCCCTGCCTGTACCATGAGTTACTGAGTGATTATTTGGCTAAAGACCCTTGGCTAAAGACCCTTGAAACTCCCTTTTACTGAGATGTACGGTTCCTTACTGCTAATTTTGTATCGACCCATGGCAAGGCTGGATTGGCCTACAAGCCAGGAGAATTCCCGGTGGGCCACAGCAGCTAAGGCTGGTCAGCTGCAATTGAAGTGGGTGATGCTGCTGGTGAGGCATTGCAGCAGTGTCCCCTATCTTTTCTCCTTTGAGCTATACGTATTAAGGTCACAAAATATTTCCTTGTAAGTTTTATTTCCTAGACCATGTACCATTTTAGTAGCCCTCCTTTAAATGGTTTCTAGTGTCTAGTTAAAGGACCAGTCAACACATTAGATTTGCATAATCAACAAATGCAAGATAACAAGACAATGCAATAGCACTTAGTCTGAACTTCAAATGAGTAGTAGATTTTTTATAACAAATGTCAAAGTTATGTATATTTCCACTCCCCTTGTACCATGTGACAGAAATCAGCCAATCACAAATGCATATACGTATAGTCTGTGAATTCTTGCACATGCTCAGTAGGATCTGGTGACTCAAAAATTGTAAATATAAAAAACTGTGCACTTTTTTTTAATGGAAGTAAATTGGAAAGTTGTTTAAAATTACATGCTGTATCAGAATCATGAAAATTTCATTTAACCTGAGTGTCCCTTTAAGTCACTCTGTAAGACAGAGTGATGTACTATTTTGAGTGTCCTCTCCAGTTAACACTAAGGGGTATTTTTACTAAGCAGCGGATGCTCGCCAGAGACAGGAGTTAAAAAGCAGTGGTCTTAAGACCGCTGCTCCTGAACTTGTTTGCCACCTTTACGGTGGTGGACTGCAATCATACCGATCTGATATGATCGGGATGATTGACACCCCCCCTGCTAGCGTCTAATTGGCTGCGAATGTGCAGGGGACGGCATTGCACAAGCATTTCTTGTAAAATGCTTATGCAATGTTAAAAGCCGACAGCGTATGCTGTCGGCATTTAGTGATGCAGGGCAGAGTCAGATATGATTTGCTATAGGGAATCTTGTCCACCCGGAGTTTGATAAATCTACCCCTACAGATAATTATTTTCACAGTGCGAGTGAAATTAGGTTGTAGGGTGCCAATATATCAACAATATGTCATTTTTTATTACAAACTAATATTATTAAATTCTGGGAAATTAAATTATTGGGGGGGTATCCCAGTAATCTGCTTGAGAAAAAATGGTGTGTGTGCATTCTACAGACTCAGCATAAAAAAGGGCTAGTCTTTAAATTTTCCAGGGTTGCTTTTTATTCCCAGTCGGGTCCTGATCCTTCTTAGCCTGTTGCTTGACTATCCTTGTGGCTTTCCCATGTCTGCCTGTTTACACTGATGACTACTAGAAGCTGTTTCAAGTCCAGATCTGCTCAGAACCTGCAACACTTCTCCTATTGTGGTTCCAGTCTTCAAAACAGGAAATCCTTATATTACTTTACATCTGTGTTAAGACTCCTTTACTGATAGTTACAATCATGACCTACAAACAAACATTAAAAGAAAGTGATTGATATATTTCTAGTTGTTGGGGTCCTTACCTCACAGATTACATTATCTGTACAGGATATCACATACTCAAAACATATACATATATTTAAATTAACATATACATATGTAAATATGTGCCCTGCCCACTGCAGATGGGCTATACAATAGCAATGAATAAACTTTTAACGTATTTTGACCATGTATGTAAATGCTCTTCTAAATTATGATCTGTGGCAATTTCACAGTGCCTTTATAGATAATAGAATGATTCTAAATTTTATTGAAATACTTGCAAACATGTAAAAAATGCCTTTACGCGGTTTTATCAAGTGCCTTTAGCTATCAACTTCGATAAGTGTAAAATGGTCTCAAAAACCTGTTGAAAAATATTGGGAAAATTGATTGTGATCACCGAGAACTTTTCTTCTCCATGTTAAAAATAGGGCTTTTATCGACATACCAAAAAAATACAATCAGGGAAATAGCTGAAAACACGCTATTGTGATCAAACCTTTTCAGGCCATAAACCTACCAAAAAAAACAGGTTTATGTTTACTAGGAGTTGTGAAAAATAGGACAGGAGAAATGAAACATTTTGAAATTGTATTATAACATGTTTAATTAGTTGTAAACTCAAAAATGGAAGAATCATTTATGTATTTTGATCAGTGAAAATGCTTATTTAAATATGTCCCTAATAAGTCTTATCAGAGGATATAAGATGCCCTTGTATGCTCAGGTAACAAGTCTGGATTGGTTCCTTTAAAGGGACATGAAATCCAATTTTTTTATGATTCAGATAGAGAATACAATTTTAAACAAAATTCCAATTTACTTCTATTATCTAATTTGCTTAATTCTTTAGGTATCCTTTGTTGAAGAAATAGCAATGCATATGGGTGAGCCTTTAAAATAAAGGATTATGGGGGTCTCTAGGCCTTTTTGATCATATGTTACAAGCACATAGAGACTTTGTTTTTATTTATTTATTGCATTTTACATTTTATTATGTTGTATGCCTAGACCTACATCATTGGAATAGGCAGATGACCTTTCCAATGGTGTGTATTGGAGGTTTGTAGGAGTTAAGGGAATTAAGGGAGCTGATATTCAGGGGGCTTTATAAAAAGCCCCCATCCAGCTCTCTTCTCCTATTTACTGTGACTGTTACTTCATGGTTTCAGGGTCAAAGGGACATCACCATGCCCAAACATAGTGACATCACTAACATCCCCAGAATCCACCATTTCTGGCCTAACCCAACGCCACCTTGTATGCTGTTGGGGGGGGGGGGGACTCGATCAGCTCTGAAAGTGCCCACCCAGGACGAGGACACAAGGTCATCATTCACCATAACAGCAATAAGTGAATGACAACCACGTCTAGTCATGAGCAGCTAAGGGGTTAAAGGCTTCCCATTTAAAGACTGAAGCACTGATCTCTTTGTGATATTAATAAACCAATTTAAGTTTTACGTTACCCATTATTCAAGAACATTAATAAATACTGTGTACCCGTATACTCATATAAATATACCATTTTGTGTGTGAACTTTTAAAATTATACAGCTACATGAATAATCACCAATCATTAGGATATGTGTTACAAAACATTCAAATTGTCTAACATTGTCAGTGCTCTTACATTGTATATAAAAAATACATTTGGATGATTTCAGTCCTATGTATTAACTTGTGTTTAAAAAGTTTTACAGAAGCCATTTGTCATGTTTAACATTCCACATAAGCACATAAAACATGTTTAGAAGCTAATTTTCAGTGCCTTTTGTCAATGTAACTCTTATTAGATTTGCCAAGAGCTATTAACAAACTAAAGGCTTGATATTTATAATCCTATTATTGGTAATCCTATTACTGTAGCATTTTGGTGATTTAAATACATTTCCACCTAAATCTCTGTTTGATCTTACATACTTCCCTTCAACAATGGCACTTGGCTGACCCTCAAAACTTTCTGCACTTCATGCACTTCTTTAAAATGAAAACATTAAGCAGACTAAGAGGTTGATCTCTATATCACTCCAATTGTTTCTGTTGTTGCCAAATTTAACCTGAATATTTTTTTTAATATATATATTTTTTAATGTATACATAATAAATAACGTGATAGTCTCATTTCAATGTTCTTCACATACAAGAAATGTTCTTTTTATTTAAAAATAATAATAATAATAATAAATATATATATATATATATATATATAATATACAGTATATCTATATATATACGATTGTTTTTTTTGTAAAATATAGATCTACACTTATTAGCAAAAGAAGTAATCATTTTATTAGTGAGGCAATTAGCAAAAGAAGCGAGTATTTTATAATAATAATATAATAAGCAAAATTATTATATAGAAATTGAACAAGGATTGAACAAAGGACATGATACAAGCAAGTGCTGCTGTAATACAGTTTATAAGTGTTTCACTGTTTCCCTTTTTGCTTTTTTTTTGTCTCTATACCAAACTGTATTATTCATTTACTCCTTCCCCTCTCCACTTGCTCTGTTTATTGACCCATCTCTTTTATACCAACCTCACTTTTGCTCTCAAGAGCTGCACACATTCTTAAGCTCTCTCTCTCCTTACTGCACCCCACCCCAAAGACACTCTCAGTACCGGACATCTATATTTCATCTTATATCACTCTCTCTCTTGTTCATACTAGCTGCTAGTGATATTTCTCCCAATCCTGGTTCCCCACAACTTCCTAATATCCGCCACCCATGTATGCGATTCCGTAGACCTAAAAAACAGAATTCTGGAAACCTAACAAATTCCTTTTGTATCCAAAGCCAACACCCCTTCACTTGCGCACTCTGTAACTCTCGCTCTGATTGCTACAATCTAATTTCTATTAATGACCTGTTTACCACCCACTCCCTCAACCTTTTGACTCTCACAGAAACCTGGGACTCTCCTTTAGACACAGGCCTCTAGTTATCAAGCCGTCAACCTCAAATATGCTGGAATTCCACAGCGTATTTGTGGCGAGGCTGATTCGCCTAAGTTATCAAGCCCTGCTGCCCGGCAAAAGTAGAATATAGTGACGTAAGCTTCGATCCGCCGGACTCAGTCCGACACAGATCGATTCTTACATCACTCCAGATGTTCCGAACTCAAGTTCGGCACAATCTGACTATTTTTGGGAGTTATCAAATGACTACCAGGTACGCTCGGCACTTTTCCGGCCCAGCGTACCTAGTTTTCAATCCGCTGCCCAGGAGGTGGCGGATCCCATAGGAATCAATGGGAGTCTGACCATAGCGAAAGTTCATGTTCGCTGCTGCCCGACATCCCATTGATTCCTATGGGAGATGTCTGCACCTAACACCCTAACATGTACCCCGAGTCTAAACACCCCTAATCTGCCCCCCTACATCGCCGCAACTAAATAAATGTATTACCCCCTAAACCGCTGCTCCCGGACCCCGCCGCAACTATAATAAACTGATTAACCCCTAAACCACCGCTCCCAGAGCCCACCGCCACTCTAATAAACTGATTTACCCCTAAACCGCCGCTCCCGGAGCCCATCGCCACTCTAATAAACTGATTAACCCATAAACCGCTGCTCCTGGACCCCGCTGCCACCTACATAATACCTATTAACCCCTATCCTGCCCCCCTATACTGCCGCCACCTATAATAAATGTATTAACCCCTATCCTGCCCATCCCGTACCCCGCCGCCACTAAATTGTTTAACCCCTAAACCCCCGCTCCCAGACCCCGCTGCCACCTATATTAAACTTATTAACCCGTAATCTGCCCCCCCTACACCGTCGCCACCTATAATAAATTTATTAACCCTTATCCTGCCCCCCTATACCGCTGCCATCTATATTAAACTAATTAACCCTTAAACATAACTTAAATATTATTTTAATAAATCTAAATAAAAATTACTCTTATTAACTAAATTAATCCTATTTAAAATTAAATACTTACCTATAAATAAACCCTAATATAGATACAATATTACTAATAATTATATTGTAGATATTTTAGGATTTATTTTTATTTTACAGGCAAATTTAAATTTATTTTAACTAGGTACAATAGCTATTAAATAGTTATTAACTATTTAATAGCTACCTAGTTAAAGTAAAGACAAATTTACCTGTAAAATAAAAACTAACCTAAGTTACAATTACACCTAACACTACACTATCATTAACTAAATTATTCCTATTTAAAAATAAATACTTAACTTTAAAATAAACCCTAAGATAGCTACAATGTAATTAATAATTACATTGTAGCTATTTTAGGATTTATATTTATTTTAAAGGTAACTTTGTATTTATTTTAACTAGGTAGAATAGTTATTAAATATTTATTAACTATTTAATAACTACCTAGCTAAAAGAAATACAAAATTACCTGTAAAATAAATCCTAACCTAAGTTAAAATTACACTACACTATCAATAAATAAATTAAATTAATTAACTACAAATACCTACAATTAAATACAATTAAATAATCTAAGTTACAAAAAATAAAAAAAACTAAGTTACAAAAAATAAAAAAATATTACAAGATTTTTAATCTAATTACACCTAATCTAAGCCCCCTAATAAAATAACAAAGCCCCCCAAAATAAAAAAATGCCATACCCTATTCTAAATTACAAAAGTTAACAGCTCTATTACCTTACCAGCCCTTAAAAGGGCCCTTTGCGGGACATGCCCCAAAGAAATCAGCTCTTTTGCATGTTAAAAAAAATACAACCCCCCCAACATTAAAACCCACCACCCACATACCCCTACTCTAACCCACTCAAACCCCCTTAAAAAAACCTAACACTAACCCCCTGAAGATCTCCCTACCTTTAGCCATCTTCAGCCAGCCGACCACCGATGGAACAGAAGAGGACATCCGCAGTGGCCGAAGTCATCATCCAAGGGAGTGCTTAAGAGGTCTTCCATCTGATAGAAGTCTTCATCCATGCGGCCTCTTCAATCTTCATCCATCTGGAGTGGAGCCTTCTTCAAACAAGCCGACGGGGAGCCATCTTCTTCCAACGACGCCTACTCGACGAATGGATATACCTTTAAGTGACGTCATCCAAGATGGCGTCCCTCGAATTCCGATTGGCTGATAGGATTCTATCAGCCAACCGGAATTAAGGTAGGAAAAATCTGATTGGCTGATTGAATCAGCCAATCAGATTCAAGTTCAATCCGATTGGCTGATCCAATCAGCCAATCAGATTGAGCTTGCATTCTATTGGCTGTTCCGATCGGATCAGCCAATCGGATTGAACCTGAATCTGATTGCCTGATTCAATCAGCCAATCAGATTTTTCCTACCTTAATTCCGGTTGGCTGATAGAATCCTATCAGCCAATCAGAATTCGAGGGACGCTATCTTGGATGACGTCACTTAAAGGAACCTTCATTCGTCGTCTAGTTGTCGGTCAAGAAGGATGTTCCGCACCGCAGGTCTTAAAGATCAGCCAATCGGATTGAACTTGAATCTGATTGGCTGATTCAATCAGCCAATCAGATTTTTCCTACCTTAATTCCGGATGGCTGATAGAATCCTATCAGCCAATCGGAATTCGAGGGACACTATCTTGGATGACGTCACTTAAAGGAACCTTCATTCGTCGTCTAGTCGTCGGTCAAGAAGGATGTTCCGCACCGGAAGTTTTAAAGATGGAGCCGCTCCTCATCGGATGGATGAAGATAGAAGATGTCGCTTGGATGAAGATGTCTTCTGGTCCGGATGTTCTCTTCTGCCTGGATAGGATGAAGACTTCTGCCACTCCTGGTGCCCTCTTTTGGTCCATCGGTGCCCGGTTGGGTGAAGACTACTCAAGGTAGGGAGATCTTCAGGGGGGTAGTGTTAGGTTTATTTAAGGGGGGTTAGGGTTAGAGTAGGGTTATGTGGGTGGTGGGTTGTAATGTTGGGGGGTGGTATTGTGTTTTTTTTTACAGGCAAAAGAGCTGATTTCTTTGGGGCATGCCCCACAAAAGGCCCTTTTAAGGGCTGGTAAGGTAATAGAGCTGTTAACTTTTGGAATTTAGAATAGGGTAGGGCATTTTTTTATTTTGGGGGGCTTTGTTATTTTACTAAGGGGCTTAGATTAGGTGTAATTAGATTAAAAATCTTGTAATATTTTTTTATTTTTTGTAACAGTTTTTTTTATTTTTTGTAACTTAGTTAGGTTATATAATTGTATTTAATTGTAGGTATTTGTAGTTAAATAATTTAATGTATTTATTCAGGGCCGCCATCAGGGGGTGACAGGGGTGACTCCTGTCAGGGGCCCAGAGAGCCAGGGGGGGCCCATGAGGCAAGAACTAAAAAAAAAAAAAATTTTTTTTTTAAAATTTGGGCAGCCACCAGTGGGTACTACAGCAGAGTGCTAATTGAGCATGGGAAATGTTATTACAAGGAGTAAAGTATTAACATTTGAGAGGATTTCTTAGTGTGCACTAAACCACTATGCGCAGTGTGAGACAGACTTGGCACTTTGTACAGTGTGTGCCTGAGTCAGAGGGCAGATCACTTTCATTTGCAGAGGAGGTAGGACTTATTAATTAGCAAATGTTTTTTATTTCTTTGTGCAATATTGGATTGTAACTTCAGTGTGGTAGTAGTTGTATGGTGGGGCTAGGGGTCCATAAAAACAGATTTCTTTTTAGCAGCAGTGTATTTATGATTATTTGACAATACTGTAGAAATTCTATATTTAAAACCATGCAGAAATGTTTCCTCCTCAATACACAAATGGTAGATGCCCTTTTGGCAGATATGCATTTTATATATATATATATATATATATATAAACACATTCCAGTTTACTGCCCCTTTATACAAGGACTTTCCAGATGCAAGGAGGCATTTGATCTAAGATTTTTACATCTGCATAAAATTTTATACTCTCAGACTAAGGCCTAGATTTAGAGTTTGGCGTTAGCCGTCAAAACCAGCGTTAGAGGCTCCTAACACTGGTTTTAGGCTACCGCCGGTATTTGGAGTCAGTCAGGAAAGGGTCTAACGCTCACTTTTCAGCCGTGACTTTTCCATACCGCAGATCCCCTTACGTCATTTGCGTATCCTATCTTTTCAAGGGGATCTTTCTAACTACGGTATTTAGAGTCGTGGCTGAAGTGAGCGTTAGAAATCTAACGACAAAACTCCACCCGCAGAACAAAGTCAGTAGTTAAGAGCTTTCTGGGCTAACACCAGTTTATGAAGCTCTTAACTACTGTGCTCTAAAGTACACTATCACCCATAAACTACCTATGTACCCCTAAACCGAGGTCCCCCCACATCGCCGCCACTCGATTAAATTTTTTTAACCCCTAATCTGCCGACCGCCACCTACGTTATCCTTATGTACCCCTAATCTGCTGCCCCTAACACCGCCGACCCCTGTATTATATTTATTAACCCCTAACCTGCCCCCCACAATGTCGTCTCCACCTGCCTACACTTATTAACCCCTAATCTGCCGAGCGGACCGAACCGCTATTATAATAAAGTTATTAACCCCTAATCCGCCTCACTAACCCTATAATAAATAGTATTAACCCCTAATCTGCCCTCCCTAACATCGCCGACACCTAACTTCAAACATTAACCCCTAATCTGCCGACTGGAGCTCACCGCTATTCTAATAAATGTATTAACCCCTAAAGCTAAGTCTAACCCTAACACTAACACCCCCCTAAGTTAAATATAATTTAAATCTAATGAAATTAATTAACTCTTATTAAATAAATGATTCCTATTTAAAGCTAAATACTTACCTGTAAAATAAATCCTAATATAGCTACAATATAAATATAATTATATTATAGCTATTTTAGGATTTATATTTATTTTACAGGTAACTTTGTATTTATTTTAACCAGGTACAATAGCTATTAAATAATTAAGAACTATTTAATAGCTAAAATAGTTAAAATAATTACAAAATTACCTGTAAAATAAATCCTAACCAAAGTTACAATTAAACCTAGCACTACACTATCAATAAATTAATTAAATAAAATACCTACAATTACCTACAATTAAACCTAACACTACACTATCAATACATTAATTAAATACAATATCTACAAATAACTACAATGAAATAAACTAACTAAAGTACAAAAAATAAAAAAGAACTAAGTTACAAAAAATAAAAAAATATTTACAAACATCAGAAAAATATTACAACAATTTTAAACTAATTACACCTACTCTAAGCCCCCTAATAAAATAACAAAGACCCCCAAAATAAAAAAATGCCCTACCCTATTCTAAATGACTAAAGTTCAAAGCTCTTTTACCTTACCAGCCCTGAACAGGGCCCATTGCGGGGCATGCCCCAAAGAATTCAGCTCTTTTGCCTGTAAAAAAACACATACAATACCCCCCCAACATTAAAACCCACCACCCACATACCCCTAATCTAACCCAAACCCCCCTTAAATAAACCTAACACTAAGCCCCTGAAGATCTTCCTACCTTATCTTCACCATACCAGGTTCACCGATCGATCCAGAAGAGCTCCTCCGATGTCTTGATCCAAGCCCAAGCGGGGGGCTGAAGATGTCCTTGATCCGGCTGAAGTCTTCATCCAAGCGGGAGCTGAAGAGGTCCATGATCCGGCTGAAGTCTTCTATAAACGGCATCTTCAATCTTCTTTCTTCTGGATCCATCTGCAGACCTCCGACGCGGAACATCCTGCTGGCCCGACGGACTACCGACGAATGAAGGCTCCTTTAAGGGACGTCATCCAAGATGGCGTCCCTCGAATTCCGATTGGCTGATAGGATTCTATCAGCCAATCGGAATTAAGGTAGGAAAATTCTGATTGGCTGATGGAACAGCCAATAGAATGCAAGCTCAATCTGATTGGCTGATCGGATCAGCCAATCGGATTGAACTTGATTCTGATTGGCTGATTCCATCGGCCAATCAGAATTTTCCTACCTTAATTCCGATTGGCTGATAGAATCCTATCAGCCAATCGTAATTCGAGGGACGCCATCTTGGATGACGTCCCTTAAAGGAACCATCATTCATCGGGAAGTCGTCGTCGGAAGAAGATGGGTCCATGCTGGAGGTCTTCACGATGGAGCCGGTCCTCATCGGATGAAGATAGAAGATGCCGCTTGGAAGAAGATGGTTGCTGGTCCGGATCTACTCTTCTTCCTGGATAGGATGAAGACTTTGGACCCTCTTCTGGACTTCTTCAGCCGTCGGATGATGGATGTCTAGCCCCCGCTTGGGCTTGGATGAAGATTTTGGAGCCAGGACGGATCGGTGATACTCGGTGAGGTGAAGATAAGGTAGGAAGATCTTCAGGGGCTTAGTGTTAGGTTTATTTAAGGAGGGTTTGGGTTAGATTAGGGGTATGTGGGTGGTGGGTTGTAATGTTGGGGGGGGTATTGTATGTGTTTTTTTACAGGAAAAAGAGCTGAATTTCTTGGGGCATGCCCCGCAAAGGGCCCTGTTCAGGGCTGGTAAGGTAAAAGAGCTTTGAACTTTTGTAATTTAGAATAGGGTAGGGCATTTTTTTATTTTGGGGGGCTTTGTTATTTTATTAGGGGGCTTAGAGTAGGTGTAATTAGTTTAAAATTGTTATGTTTGTAAATATTTTCTTATTTTTTGTAACTTAGTTCTTTTTTATTTTTTGTACTTTAGTTAGTTTATTTAATTGTATTTATTTGTAGATATTGTATTTAATTCATTTATTGATAGTGTAGTGTTAGGTTTAATTGTAGGTAATTGGAGGTATTTTATTTAATTAATTTATTGATAGTGTAGTGTTAGGTTTAATTGTAACTTAGGTTAGGATTTATTTTACAGGTAAATTTGTAATTATTTTAACTATTTTAGCTATTAAATAGTTATTAACTATTTAATAGCTATTGTACCTGGTTAAAATAAATACAAAGTTACCTGTAAAATAAATATTAATCCTAAAATAGCTATAATATAATTATAATTTATGTTGTAGCTATATTAGGGTTTATTTTACAGGTAAGTATTTAGCTTTAAATAGGAATAATTTATTTAATAAGAGTTAATTAATTTCGTTAGATGTAAATTATATTTAACTTAGGAAGGTGTTAGTGTTAGGGTTAGACTTAGCTTTAGGGGTTAATACATTTATTAGAATAGCGGTGAGCTCCGGTCGGCAGATTAGGGGTTAATGTTTGAAGTTAGGTGTCGGCGATGTTAGGGAGGGCAGATTAGGGGTTAATACTATTTATTATAGGGTGCGGTCTGCTCGGCAGATTAGGGGTTAATAAATATAATATAGGGGTCGGTGGTGTTAGGGGCAGCAGATTAGGGGTACATAGGGATAATGTAAGTAGCGGCGGTTTACAAAGTGGCAGATTAGGGGTTAATAATAATATGCAGGGGTCAGCAATAGCGGGGGCGGCAGATTAGGGGTTAATAAGTGTAAGGTTAGGGGTGTTTAGACTCGGGGTACATGTTAGAGTATATACATGTTAGAGTGTTAGGTGCAGACGTAGGAAGTGTTTCCCCATAGGAAACAATGGGGCTGCATTAGGAGCTGAACGCGGCTTTTTTGCAGGTGTTTTTCAGCTCAAACTGCCCCATTGTTTCCTATGGGGGAATCGTGCACGAGCACGTTTTTTAAGCTGGCCGCGTCCGTAAGCAACTCTGGTATCGAGAGTTGCAGTGGCGTTAAATATGCCTCTACGCTCCCTTTTTGGAGCCTAACGCAGCTATTCTGTGAACTCTCAATACCAGAGGTATTTAAAAGGTGCGGCCAGAAAAAAGCCAGCGTTAGCTACGCGGGTCGTTACCGACAAAACTCTAAATCTAGGCCTAAGATTGCTCAGTGTTTGAAATGAGACAGGTTAACTTAAAACTGTCCAGTTTATACTACAGCTGACTTAATTTTGAAATACATACCAACAAGCCTAAATCCTGCATTTAACCAGATCTAATGGTATGAGTACCATAGCTTATGGTTCCACCAAGACCATATAGAGTACAGCATTTTCAAAATCCATAAGTACAGCTGGGAAAATGTGTACACTATATTTGAAGTGGTGCTCTTGGTTGGGGAAAATTGGGAAAAAACAAACAAACATATGTCAACCTTTTAAAGGTATTTTTCTTCATCTAGCCATCTACCCAGCTCATTAATGTACAATTTTGCATTCACAGAATTATTTTTGTTTGCACATTTACAAATATGATTCTTTAAAAAGTGATCTCTTCATTTCTAAAAAAATATTTATCATGCATGTCACACACTGTTGATTTAGGGGATGCAAGGTGCATAAATGTTTCCTCCTGTGAGTGTTTCTGTGGGTGTCTGTGTTTATGTCTTTGTGCTTTGGTTTGTGTCTCTATGCGTGTGTATGTATTTTTTATCTGTGGGTCTCTCTGTGAGGGTGGGTGTGTATGTCTTTGGGCATTTTCTGTGGATGTCTGTGAGGCTGTGTGCATATGTCTTTGAGCTTTTTCTGTGGGTGTCTCTGTGAGGGTGTGTGTATGTTTGTCTTTGTGTATTTTCTCTGGATGCCTCTGTGAGGGTAGGTGTGTATGTCTGTGTTTTCTGTGGATGTCTCTGTGAGGGTGTGTGTTTTATGTGGGTGTCTCTGTGTGGGTGTGTGGATGTCTTTGTGTGTTTTCTGTGGATGTCTCAGTGAGAGTGTGTGTATGTATGTCTTTCTGTGTTTTTATGTGGTTGTCTCTCTGTGTGTGTATGTCTTTGTGTGTTTTCTGTGGGTGTCTCTGTGTGTGTATGTCTTTGTGTGTTTTATGAGGCTCTGTTGGTGTTTCCTTGGGTGTATGTGCAAGTTTGAGTTTGTGTGTGTGTGTGTGTGTGTGTCCATTGTCTGTAGGACATTTTGACCTTACTACTAATTATTCACATCTTTCTACAGACTTTGATACTAACAAGACCTTTCTGGAAGTAACCAATCCACCATTTAACCTTTATATTATTATTTAGGCAGTTCAGGGCCCTTCCTTTCAGCCACTGCATGCTGTTGTCATAATTTAGTTGTCATCTTCCTTTACAAAAAGATAATCAGAACTCCATATTTTGTTTTCTAAATCTCCTTTTTTTTTTTTTTTTACAAAACTGTAGTTTACCTCATTACTTGTCAGGTCAATGTAAACAAGTGCTGAGTGTTTGGGTGTCTGTGTCTGTGTGTGTTTCTTTGCATGTCTGCTAGAGTGTCTATATGTGAATCCTTATGTGTGAGTGTGTTTGTGTGTTTCAGTGTATGAGTGTGTCTGTGTGTGTGTATGTTACTACCTTTACAACATTTCCAAGTTTAAATAGACAATTAAGAATAAAGTGCATATACGTTTTAGTCACTTCGTCAAAAATTGCACATGTCAAAGGGGGGGGGGGGCTGATCAATGGGTGAGTCAGTGGCCCCAAAATTTCTAGTGGCGGCCCTGTATTTATTGATAGTGTAGTGTTAGGTTTAATTTTAATTTAGGTTAGGATTTATTTTACAGGTAATGTTGTATTTCTTTTAGATAGGTAGTTATTAAATAGTTAATAACTATTTAATAAACATTCTACCTAGTTAAAATAAATACAAAGTGACCTGTAAAATAAATATAAATCCTAAAATAGCTACAATGTAATTATTAATTACATTGTAGCTATCTTAGGGTTTATTTTAAAGGTAAGTATTTATTTTTAAATAGGAATAATTTAGTTAATGATAGTGTAGTGTTAGGTGTAATTGTAACTTAGGTTAGTTTTTATTTTACAGGTAAATTGGTAATTATTTTAACTAGGTAGCTATTAAATAGTTAATAACTATTTAATAGCTATTGTGCTTAGTTAAAATAAATTTAAATTTGCCTGTAAAATAAAAATAAATCCTAAAATAGCTACAATATAATTATTAGTAATATTGTAGCTATATTAGGGTTTATTTTATAGGTAAGTATTTAGTTTTAAATAGGAATAACTAATTTAATAAGAGTAATATTTATTTAGATTTATTTAATTAATATTTAAGTTAGGGGGTGTTAGGGTTAGGGTTAGACTTAGGTTTAGGGGTTAATAATTTTATTATAGGTTGTGGCGGAATAGGGGGGGCAGGATAGGGGTTAATAAATTTATTATAGGTGGTGACGGTGTGGGGGGGGGCAGATTAGGGGTTAATAAGTTTAATATAGGTGGCAGTGGGGTCCGGGAGCGGAGGTTTAGGGGTTTAACAATTTATTTAGTTGCGGCGGGGTATGGGATCGGCAGGATAAGGGTTAATAAATTTATTATAGGTGGCGGTGGTATAGGGGGGGCAGGATAGGGGTTAATAGGTATTATGTAGGTGGCGGCGGGGTCCGGGAGCGGTGGTTTAGGGTTTAATCAGTTTATTAGAGTGGCGGTGGGCTCCAGGAGCGGCGGTTTAGGGGTTAATAACTTTATTTAGTTGCGGGGGGCTCCAGGGGTGCCGGTATAGGGGGTAGAACAGTGTAGTTTAGTGTGGGTGCTTAGTGACAGCTTATCAATAAAGCTGTGAAAAAGCCGAAGAGCAGGGAGATTGGATGAGTGATAACTATCACAGTCTGCTGCTCATCGCCCCGGACTTGGTGCGCAGCTTTTTGACAGCTTTTTTGATAACTTTGGCGAGCGCATTCAGGTCTGCGGCGGTGATGTGAGGCGAGCTTAGGCGGGCGTATTTGGACCGGCGATGGCGGGTAAGTAGACACGTTGATAACTAGAGGCCACAGTCTCCCCTGCTGCATTGTCACATGGCATCTCCACTTTAGCCACACCCTTAGGCCTGGAATCAGACAAGGAGGTGGTGTAGGTATTTTACTTTCCTCTCATTGCATGTTTCAACAAATACAATCCAATCTCTTCCCTCACATTTTCTCCATTTGAAAGCCACATGATTTGCTTGTTCTCTCCCTTCTCTCTACGTGTTGAGGTTATTTATCCCTCCCAGGCTCCCCAACTTTCTTTCTTGATCATTTTGCTGCCTGGCTACATTATTATTTCTCCTCAGACACCCCTGCCCTCATTCTTGGGGATTTCCACCTCCATGTTGATAATTCTACTGTCCCTGGAGAAAAAACACTTCTCCAGCTTACCTTATCTTATGGTCTGTCACAATGGATTGACTCTCCATCTCAAAAAGATGGACACTGCCTTGTTCTAATTTTCAGCTATCTATGCACCTCTCAAGCTTTACAATTTCCCCTTTTCTTCTTTCTGATCATCATCTCCTCACTTGCAACATCACTGCCCTTCCTATTACTGCCATGTTCAGCTGAGCAGAGGCCATGCTCGACTGTGGTGTATTGTGAGGAAGGGACTCATATATAGAAGTCCCAGACATAAGTAAAATCTTAAATAAACTTTATTGGAAAACAGACAGCAATGCCTACTACTGCAGACAGGCAAATAGCTGGAGACAGCAAACACTAGTAACAGTGGATACTTGCAGTAGCAATTAAAGGGATATATTTTTTTCTTTCATGATTAAAAATGTAGCCACCAATCAGCAAGCCCTACCCAGGGTGGTGAACCAAAAATGGGCTGACGCCTAGGTTTACATTCCTAATTTTTCAAATAAAGATACCAAGAGAACTTAGAAAGTTTCTTTAAATTGCATGCACTATCTAAATAATGAAAGAACAAAATCGGTTTCACATCCCTTTAATGACAGTCCATGCAGAATACTGAATATGCAGTATCAATTAATGATAAAAAGGCAGAGTGCACACAGGTTCAGGAGAGCACAGTTCATGGAGAATACTTAATACTGCAAACATGCAAATAACTGGCAGCATCAAACACTGGAAACAATAGGTACTTGCAAATCAACAAACAAACAGACAGCAATACTTGGTACTGCAAACAAGCAGACACTGAAAATAGCAGGTACTTGCAGATAGACTGGTTGAGAGCAATGCTTGGTAATGTTATAAGGTATATAGCTGGTGGTAGAAGACACTGGAAACAGCAGCTATGTAAATAGAATCAGCATCCAAATAATGTAGTCCAAAATAGGCCAAAGTCCAGTACAGAGAAGATGGAGGAAGGCTATCACAAGGAACAAACTTTAATGCCAAAGCCCAGATCTGAGGGTGAGGCAGCCTTTTAAAGGAGACTAATAGAATAATGAGATGCACCTGAAAGAACAGGTGAGAACAAAACAGTAGCTAAATCAATAAGCAAATACAAGTAACAATCTCTTATGCAGCCAAAATAGCTAACAGCCAGTGCACTGGCCTGTAGATCCAGAGTTATCAACAAGTAGAAGCACTTAACCAGAAATGAATAATAGCTAAATAGTTGTTCTTATGCAAATTACCATCCAGGAACAGGCTCTTTTTCCTCAATTGTGCTTTCACATATAAGAACTTTCCTGAAGTATATTATTCTAATCCCATTTATACAGGTCAGCCTATCCCCGAAATACCAGGTAATCTTCCTCTGAATGAGGAACATGGCAACCCCAGATGATCTTATAAGCCTTCTTTGGGCCTCATAATTGAGGTAAAGCCATATCCCTCTAGGCACATTGGGATGCAAGTCCACATCTGGTTTCCCCTATGTCACATAGGGAGACCCTCAAGATTCATATTTTACAATTTAGCAACAAGTATAAGTGCTTAACCAGGAATGAACAAAAGCTCAAGCAAATTGCCACACAGGAACAGCCTCTTTTTGCCCAATTGTGCTTTCACAGAGGAGAACTCTGTACAGGTCAGTCCAGCCCCCAAATACCAGGCAATCCTCCTCTGAACAAGGAACATGGCAACCTCAGACAATCATTTCAGCCTTTTTTGGTCTCATTAGTGAGCCCAAAGAAGGCTGAAATGATCATCTAGGCTGGCCATGTTCCTTGTTTGGGGAATGATTGTCTGGTATTTCAGGGCTGGACTGACCTTGTAAGGTGAGATCAGACTGATATACTTCAGAAAAGTTCTTCTCTGTGAAAAGCACAATTGGGCAAAAAAAGATAGACAGTAAATCAATATAGAACAAGCTAATGAGTTGTTGTTCTTTCCTGAGAAAGAGCTTCTCTTTCTGTCTAGATCCAGAGTCCCAGCTTCATTCCTGCCATGGCTGTCAGTGGTCATCTTTTGACAGACTTCAGGGCATATTCCTTACAACTACTCTCCCTCCTTCTAACCCTCATAACAAACTCCAAAGAAGTCACGAAATAAACAACATATCTCAGACTCTCTCAAACCTCTGCTCTCTTCTATCTCCTCCTTTTCCTGCCCTGATTTATCTGTCATTATAACTCCACTCTTGTTCTTGACAATTTGTCCCTTCCTACCATAGCTCACAAATCAATCACTAATCCTCAGCCCTGGCATACTCCGCTGACATGCTACCTCCACAGAAGTTCCTGCACTGCTGAGCAGCATTGGAGAAGGTCACGGTGTTCAGCTGACTTTCTTCCTTACAAGTTAATCTTCAAATCCTATTACTCTGCCCTCAACCTCTCTAAGCAGGATTATTTATCTACTCTTATCTCTGCTTTGTCCTCAAACCCAAACCCCCCACCTCCTATTATACCATCTCTCTCAGCTCAAGAATTTGCCAGCTAGTTCAATAACAAAATGTATCCAATCAGAAACAAAATAATCTCTTAACATATTTCCAGTCTCCAACCCCACCAATCATTCATAAGCATCCAAAACCCACAAAGCCACACATGTAGCACGTTTCCCCTGTAAAGATGACGTTTCTGCCCATATATCTTCCTCTCACTTCATTTCCAGTCCCCTCGATCCCATTCCCTCACCACTACTGCCCTCCCTCTCTCCTATTCAAATCCTCACACATATTTTCAATCTCTCCCTCAGTATTTTTATTTCTCCCTCAGCCTTTAAACATACACTAGTCACACCTATACTTGATCCAACCTCCCAATCCAACTACCTCTCTAATTCCCTATTCCCCTTTGCCTCTAAACTTCTGGAAATGCTAGAATCTACACATTTATCACTCTTTCTCACATTAAACTCTCTCCTTGATCCACTGCAATCTGTATTTCACCAATAACACACCCTCTAACTCAGTCAACAAGACTCTCCCTTAGTTTTCATAGTTTCAAGAGTTCCTTAAAGATCCTACTTTTCAGGGATGCATATAATACAGGCTAAACTTTCTTACCTCAGTTCATCTCCTTCTCTTTTGATCCTCCTTAGCATGTAATCATATGGACCCAGCTGTTTTGTAGATCACATTCATAAGAGGTAATTTACAATAGTGCCCTTTCCAGTCAAATACATTTCCATTTACCATATCGCTTTTAACCCTTATAAAAAACATTTTTATGTATATATTTAAGAAATATTTTTAACCAAAAAAGTGTATATATGAGTAATAGTTTGTTTTAATGTATTTATGTTGTGTTAAGTGCAACTTTTTTTTTAACCCTTTAAGCGTGCTAATCCGGTGAGCGCAAATTTTGTTTGTACTCAAGCACAACCGTTTACTTGTAATATGTGCACTAGATAGTGCGCCACTTTCAATCTAGCCCAATGTAAGAGGAAACTGAAAAATTAGATATAAATGAAAGGGAGTGTGAAATCAAAGCTGGTATAAAACAATGTCATGTTGAAGGAATGCTCAGGGTAGATGGATGGTTGGATAAGAACTGTAAGTCCAAACTGAAAGGGAAAAAAGTCAGGTACTGAGATTACTGAGTATATGATAAAGGGGAAATAGATTTTTCAGGGTTGAGGGGAAGAGGTAGTTTAGGTAATTTCAATAGATGGAAATATAAGAACAGTGTGAATATCAATGATTTCCTTATTCATCACAAAATGTTTGATCATTACAGCCTCATTCATGTGCTAATCTTATAATGCTCATAGAAATTCTTAATGAATACAATAGACTTGTCAAGTTGTCAATAGGCTAGAATCATAGATGCCTGCACAGTTGCTGAGGGGTCTGGCCTTCAAGGTGAGATTATGGAGCCGATTTAACATTGTGCGAGCGGACATGATACGATTTTGTGGATCATGTCTGCTGCACATCGATAAATGCCGACAGCATACGCTGTCAGCATTTAACATTGCACCAGCAGTTCTGGTGAACTGCTGGTGCAAAGCCTCCCCCAGCAGATTCATGGCCAATCGCCCGCTAGCAGGGGGTGTCAATCAAAACGATCATATAGGATCGGGTTGATTTCCAGTGATGTCTGTCCACCACCTCAGAGCAGGCGGACAGGTTATGGAGCAGCGGTCTTTAGATAACTTGTGTTTCTGGCGAGCCATACAGAGCTTGATAAATATACCCCAATGTTCTGAATTCACTGAGCATCACTTCACCTATTATTTCCAGCATTTTGTTAGTGAACATTTCTGACATTGTAATACATAGTTGCATGAAGTGCTCAGTACATGAAATTGTGGTCCAGCATGTGAAACTCATAAAGAACCTTTGCCGCTATCTAATCCCACATTCATATTTCACTATTTCAAAGTTTACAAAATGTTCTCTCTTATTTCTCTTCAATTGTTCTCACAGTTTATTTTTTGCACGTTAGAGTAGGTGATTTTTTTTTTTTACATTTATTTGTTCTGTAATGTTTAATTCCACTATTTTCAAGTTGCAATATTACCATAAAATATTTATTTTTATGGGTTTTATTGAATCTAGGCCAATAGGTTTAAGTTCCTTTTAATGGCATATTGCTTTACAATTCCACATAAAGGATTATTTGAGGATGGAAACATATTGCTTTATTTTGAAAGAAAATGCCTCTTTTCTATAAAAAAAAAACCCAGAGCTTTTATTTATATATTCCACAAAGATTGTCTTTAGCATGACAGTTAGTTTGGACAATATACTGCACTTACTTGGTTTTAAAGGGATATTAAACACAAAACACAATTTGTAAGGATTGTATCGGGGGTTATTCTCTGCCTCCTTCTATTCATTGGCGGCACAAAGTTAAAATCTAGCTTCCACTGCATTCCAGTGCTGTGTGTTCGCAAATGTGCAGCATCTTTCATTCAGATACCTATAGTGTAATCTAGGTTCTAAAATTAGAGGAAAGTGCATAAAATGTATTTAGGCCTAGATTATGAGTGGAGCGGAAAATTGCACTTTAACGAGCGTGATATTTGAGCTCCACTCAGTAATACCAGCGCAAGCAAATGTGCACTGGTATTACAAGTCAGGCACAATGGGAACGCAACCTCATGAGAGCTCGCTTCCATAGGTTCCAATGGGAGCCTCGTTTTCATTCTGTGAGACACGGCAAACCACCTAGTGCAGCGCAGGGGGCAATTCATGCAGCATTGGGCAGCAAAATAAAAATATATATGTATATGAATAAATACATTTAGATTTATGTGTTTATATGTGTATATACAAATATTAACACATAAATAAATATGTATATAAGCATATACATATATATATATATATATATATTTTTTTTTTTGAGAACAATCACAGTCCCCATTCATCTCTATGTAAAGGTACTTTCAGTGCTGTTTTTTTTCTAACACCCCACATCCCCTCACTTTAACACCTTAAAACTGCTTTGTGCAGTTTTTTAATAATAACATAAAAATGCTTATTGTTTTTTTTTTATTTAAAGGAACTGTCCACTTTATTTGGGGGGCAATTAGGGCAACTTTTTTTTAATAACCAGTAGGGATGGGCGAATATTTCTAAAAATTCGAAATTTAAAACAAATTTTGATACATTCATTCATTCAAATCGAATTTCGAATGTTTATATAACATTCTAACATTCTATTTTCGAATTTTCGTTTTGGAATTTTTCAATAAAATTCAAAAATATTAGTTTGAACAATAGAATGTTTAGCTATTTATTCATTCAATTTCGAAACGTAATATTCGAATTTGAATGTGACATTAAAATTCGAAATAGTATTTCTAGTCTACAACTGTGTTTAATAAATGTAATATTCGAATTTGAATGCTACATTCGAATGTCACATTCGAATTTGAAATAGTATTTTTAGTCTAATACTGTGCTTTAAATGTAATATTCGAATTCGAAATAGTATTTCTAGTCTAATACTGTGCTTTTTAAATGTAATTCGAATTCGAATGTGACATTCAAATTTGAATGTGACATTCGAATTTGAAATAGTATTTCTAGTTTACAACTGTGTTTAATAAATGTGATATTCGATTCGAATGTGATATTCAATTTGAATGTGATATTTGATTCGAATGTGACATTTGAATTCAAAATAGTATTTCTAGCCTAATACTGTGTTTTATAAATGTAATATTCAAATTTGAATGTGATATTCAATTTGATTGTAATATTCGATTCGAATGTGACATTCAAATTCAAAATAGTGTTTCTAGTCTACAATTGTGTTTTATAAATGTAATATTCGAATTTGAAAGTGACATTCAAATTCAAATGTGACATTCCAATTCAAATGTGACATTCGAAAACTGTAAATAACATTCGAAAATCGAATTTTTAACAATATTCGTTCTCATCAACATTCTATTATATAAAACGAATTTCTACAATAACATTCGTTCTAACATTCAAATTCGAATATAAACACATTTGCCCATCCCTAATAACCAGATGTCTGACCTCTGGTTAATTGCGCTTAGTGCAAAGTGAAACCATGAGCTTGTGGGAGCTGGTTATTTAAGTTCACATTAAAATAGCACTCCACTTGTAATCTAGTGTTTAATGTCCCATTAAATATGCTTTTTACATGTCACTAAAATCTTTTTCCAGAAAGCTGGTGATAGTAAGTTTTTATTAATATTGCTGATTTTTAATTAGCTTCTTATATGTGGGGTGTACCTGTTTTCAAGTTTGACAAAGAAAAATGATAAATAGAATGAATATTATTAAAAATTATTTTAATGTGTTTTATTTTGAAGCAGAACCATTATTTGTTTATTTAATATTCTAAAATCTAATTTACAATTTAAATTAAAATATTATTTTTTGGGATGTGGTATTAATTTACTGCATATATTTTGTAGCATTGCTTCTCTATTCACAATTATAATTTGGAATTTCTAGCCCATTGATAGCATTAGATCATCTAACTAGCTTTACCCACTTCTCTCTGAAACACAATGTATACTGCACACAATATGCTAAAAAAACATGTATTGAAATAGTGTGCTGACAACTAAACCATGGGGCAAAGCTTATATAGATATTCTCAGGATTCCTTCAAACTCTTGTCAGAAGTGCTTGTGAGCTCTTCATCCACTGTTTCTTCTAGACTACAGTCAACATTCAGAGTACTCATTATGCTGATAATTTCCTCATGTCCAAAAGGTCCACTAAGACTGACTGTACTTAAATGACACCTCTGTAAATTTGTGCATATTGTCAGTCTAGGGCAACCATAACCTTATTGTGAATTTAAGCTGTTACAATATTTTTACTTGATTATTACACACTCAAACAAATGCAGTAATGTAAACAAAGAGTTTCACAATTAGAATTGCTGTGACCTATTGATATACCCATCTATAATATACAACTTATATAACAATTTGGCAGAAGTGTAAGTGTTAAAGATGAGCTAACATGAAATGTAATATATATATAGGGACTTCACTAAAAACAATCTAAAAAATAAAGATGTTGAATATAACAGTCCACAAAATAAATAACTGAATCAAAAAAATTAAATAGTGTGATATTATATTCAAAAGTTACCAAAATCAGAATTATATGGAACTTTTGGCAATAAAGGCTATGTTTTTGTTTTAGAAAATTTGTAAAGGAGAGACTACAGTGCTCCTTTACATACTAAACCTAGGTTTATTAGTTGTATAAACATATTTTTCCAGTAGAGTTCAATCATTTTTTTAAATTTGTCAGGTTAATAAAAGGAATGTCTATAGATAAAACACAAGTTCAAGACAAATGAGTACTGAAGACATGAGCATCAGTCAACAGAATCATCTAACCAGTATGTAGTGATTGTCATGTATACTATAATCGCGTTTGTAACGAGTCCGTCGCCACCAGCAGTTGTGCATGCATCCTCAAAGGAATGTTGGCAGCGTGAGGCAGCCAACAGAATGTTGGCTGCGTGCGCAGCCAAAAGAATTCACCTGGATGCAGCAAACCCGCATCCAAGTGGATTCCGAAAATGGCAGGGTGGTGAAAGAATCCACCTTCTTCCACCACCCTACCATTTTCGGAATCCACTTGGATGCAGCAAAGGCAAACAGAGCAATACAAAAAAAAAAAAACCCACAATAAGTATTAAAAAAAAACTAACCGTCCGCAATAAAAAAAAAATAATTGTCCACAATAAGTAATAAAATAAAACTAACCGCCCGTACAAACTATTAAAAAAGAAATAAACTAACCACCCGCACAAAGTATTAAGAAAACAAAAAAATATCAAATACAATTATTAACCCCTAAATCCGCCAACCACATCGCAAACTACCTAATACATCTATTAACCCCTAATCCGTCAACCCCCACAATGCCTTAAACCTAATTTACCTATTAACTCCTAAACTACCAACCCCCACAATGCCAAAAACTGATTTAATGACTAAACCCCTAACCTAACACCCCCTAAATTAACACCTTAATTACATAAAAATACTACATTACATTTAAAATAAAAAATTTAAAAATTACATTACTTTAAAAATAAAGAAAACTAAATTTAAACTAATCTAAAATTACAGAAAATAAAAAAGTATAACATTACAGAAAATAAAAAAAGACTAACATTACAAAAAATAATAAACAACACTATCCAAAATTAAAAAATTAAACCTAATCCCTATGGAAAATAAAAAGTCCCCCTAAATTAACCCCCCCAATCTAAGAATAAACTACCAATAGCCCTTAAAAGGGCTTTTTGTAGGGCGTGGCCCTAAAGAAATCAGCTCTTTTACATTAAAAATAAACAAAGTCCCCCTTAACAGTAAAACCCACCAAACCCCTAAAAAAAAAAAAAACTAGCACTAATAAACCTAAACTACCCATTGACCCTAAAGGAGCATATGCATTGGCATTGCCCTTAAAAAGGCATTTAGATCTTTTTCACTGCCCTTAAAAGGGCATTCAGCTCTTTTGTAAATTGCCCAATAAACCCTAATCTAAAAAAACAAAAAAAACACTAAAGCCCCAAAATAGGTACTCACGGTTTCAGAAGTCCGGCGGAGCAGGTCTTCTTCCAGGCGGGTCCATCGTCTTCATCCACAGCAAAGGCGTCTCAGAGCGATGTGGCAGTCTTCCCAGATGTGCGCGCAGCAAAGGCGGCATGGAGTGGAGGTCCGGAGCGGTCTTCCCAGATATGGCGATCCTCGGCTGTGGCAGTCATCGATGGCGGCGGCATTCATCGGCTGTGGCGGTTATTGGCAAAGGTGTGGAGGTTCCTCTTCATGCGATCGTCTGCCGCACACTGAAGATTGAATTCAAGTTACCCCATATTTATTGGGGTACCTTGCATTCCTATTGGCTGAAATTTTCAAAATCAGCCAATAGGATGAGAGCTACTGAAATCTTATTGGCTGATTTAAACAGCCAATAGAATTTCAGTAGCTCTAATCCTATTGGCTGTTTTGAAAAATTCAGCAAATAGGAATGCAAGGTACCCCAAATTGATTGCGGTACCTTGCATTATATTCAGTATACGATTGTCAGATCCTTCCTTTTTTCTCTGCTCACTGCCCCTTTAATGAATGCACCTGCCTATTTAAGACACACCTTTGCCTCTCTTCTATGCTGGATTATCTGCAATTCTCAGTGAACTGTGTGTGAAACTGAGCCAATCCGGCTTCACCTAATTTCCCCAGCATCTCTGAGCGGCACTCTCGCTCTCACTACTAACCGCAGCTTGTACTTTCGGCTTGTCTCAGACCAGTATCGGCTGCTACCCGCTGACGTCATCAGCTACCGCCTGGAGCCATTCTCACACAGCTCCACGCTGCAAGCCGCAAACCTCCGCGGTCTCTCAAATAACTTTGCACACCTCTGTTTCCAGAACTGATTATCAGGTCGTATGTTTACCAATACTATTACTTGATATCTTATATTACATTCGCTTCAGTATCTACTTTGATCAATATCTCACTGATTATCTGGACAGTATTATTGCATGAACCTGAACTTTAATCCTGCCTAATTAGTTTACTGCAGACTACAGTGTTTGTAGGATAAAACTATCTAGCTGGCAAATATTAACACAGATAGGTTAACCTAGCAAAAGTCTTATTCTGTTAACCAACCTGTAACACTATACATATTTTTTTTGTCAATTCCTATAATAATTGCTATAAGAAATCCTGTATGTTTCACTTCCCATAGTGAACAAACAAACAAGAAATATAATTATAACAGTATAATCCAGCCTCTAAATACAGGTATAGCACTATGGATATGACAGAAATTGCAAACCAAATTGCCACTTTAACTCAACGTATGGATTCTGTAAATTTAACTCTCAGAGATGTGCAAACTGAAAATCAGGTGCTCAAAGATTGCCTTAGAGATATGTATACTGCTAAAACTGCACATTCAGAAGCACATCCTGAACCACAGGTGTCTTTTCCTGACAAATTTAGTGGTAATAGAGCAATGTTTAAGGAATTTAGAAATGCTTGTCTTTTGATGTTTGAACTAAAACCCAGAACTTATAGCACTGATAGAATTAAGGTGTTGACTACTATCTCTTATTTAAGGGGTGAACCCCGTGTCTGGGCGGATAGTTTGTTTGAAAATCAGAATCCCATTCTAAACTCTATACAGGATTTTCTAAAGGCTCTATCCTCACTATATGAAGATCCTTTTAAACAGGAATCTGCCGAATCCTCTCTCAGGGCCTTGAGACAGGGCAGACAACCTGTAGAAAATTATATATCACAATTTAAAATCTATGCAATTGAATCAAAGTGGAATGAACCCTCCCTTAGACATCAGTTCAGGATTGGGCTTTCAGAAGACATCAAAGATGAGCTCTCCCGTACTGGTGTACCAGAGCATTTGGAGGATCTCTTCACACATTGTACTACAATTGATAGGCGTATAAGGGAACGCAAACAAGAGAGGGCAAACACCCCAACCTCATACAAGAGACAGAATACTCCACCAGTACCCTCTAGGGATAATGAGACTCCAATGGATATTGGATTTATCAGAGGTCCTTTATCACCTGAGGAGAGGGGCAGAAGACGCACTCATCGTCTGTGTATGTACTGCGCTGCCCCTGAGCATGACCTGACAGCATGTCCTCTCTTAAAAAAGACAAAAAACGGTAAGACTTCTTCAACATTTCTTAGCCTTTCAGTAAACAGACCAAAACAACCACATATTTCTATGTCTTTTACTTTACAGTGGGATCTACATTGCCTAAAGATTGATGCGATTATTGATACAGGCGCTTCAGGAAATTACATTGATTGTGATTTTGTTAATAGAAATAAAATACCCTCACAAGCAAAAATGTCTCCTGTTTCTATAAATTTGGTTGATGGGTCTTCATTATCCTATGGTCCAGTAACTCTTGAAACCACTCCCTTACTTATGTGCACCTCCACAGGACATAGAGAATCTATCAGCTTTGACATTATACCTAGTCCTCTATATCCTGTTATATTAGGTCTTACTTGGTTACAACTCCATAAACCTATCTTTGACTGGCACAAATTGACTATAGACCTAACGTCTTCCTACTGCTCTCAAACTTGTTTTCCTCTCAATAACATTCTTCTCTCATCTACTTCTCAGTTGCCATCCGAATATACTGATTTCCAAGACGTATTTAACAAGACTGATGCACAGACACTTCCGCCACACAGGACCTACGACTGTCCAATAGACCTCTTACCTGGCTCCACAATACCAGTGGGTCACATATACCCCCTATCTAAACCCGAATTAGATCACCTAAAATTATATCTACAGGAAAATCTAGCAAAAGGGTTTATTAGACCTTCCACCTCACCTGCTGGCGCAGGTATATTTTTTGTTAAAAACAAAGATCAGTCACTCAGACCAATTATTGACTACAGGGAGTTAAACAAACGTACCAAGAAAAATCGCTACCCATTACCCCTCATCCCTGAATTGATAGAAAGATTGCGCACTACCAAAGTCTTCACAAAATTGGACCTCAGGGGTGCTTACAATCTTATAAGAATGAGAGCTGGAGATGAATGGTTAACAGCTTTCAGAACTCGTTATGGCTTGTATGAATATACCGTTATGCCTTTTGGGTTATGTAACGCTCCAGCTACATTCCAATGTTTCATAAATGACATTTTTAAAGACATCTTGGACACCTTTATAGTAGTTTATCTTGACGACATCTTGATCTATTCTGATACTATACAACAACATGTGACCCACGTGAGAACAGTGTTAGCAAGACTTCGTCAACATAAGTTATACGCTAAACTAGAAAAGTGTGAATTTCATTGCAGTCAAGTCACTTTCTTGGGTTACATTATATCGAACACTGGTATTAAGATGGATGACTCTAAAATCCATGCTATCACTCAGTGGCCTACCCCAAAAAATCGCAAACAAGTACAAAGATTCCTTGGTTTTGCGAATTTCTATCGAAAGTTTATTCGTAATTTCGCCCAGACTGCTAAACCACTTACTGATTTAACAAAACACACAAACACTTTTAACTGGACATCTGACTGTCAGAGAGTCTTCCAACAGTTGAAAACTGACTTCACCACGGCACCTATTCTTAAATTCCCAGACCCAGATTTACAATTTATTGTAGAGGTTGATGCGTCGGATTATGCTCTGGGGGCAGTGTTGTCACAGAAACAATCACTTACTGATGTGATGCATCCTGTCGCCTATCTTTCCAGGCTCATGCTACCAGCTGAACGAAATTACCCCATAGGGGAAAAGGAATTACTGGCCATCAAAACTGCATTTGAGCAATGGCGACATCTATTAGAGGGAGCTTTACACCCTATTATCGTTATTACAGATCACAAAAATTTACAATATTTACAACAAAGTAGGACTCTCTCCTCCAGACAACTCCGCTGGAATCTCTATTTCTCACGATTCAATTATCTCATCACCTACAGACCTGGTAGTCGAAACGGCAAAGCTGACGCCCTCTCCCGCAAAGACATTAGACCGCCCAATGTGGAAACCCCGTCTACAGTTATACCCTCATCAAACTTTTTAGGTCTACTCGTTCATAAAGATACTCAGTTCCAGAAAGCTCAAAATCAGGATTCCACAAAACCAACTCATCTTCTGCAAAGAAATCCAGATGGTTTATATTACCATGGTAAACATCTATACATACCACCTCAGTATAGAATTTCTCTTTTACGAGCTCATCATGATTCCCCACTCACAGGACACTTAGGCATACAAAAAACTCTAGAGCTACTTAAGCGTAATTATTGGTGGCCAACTATGCTTTCCTCTGTAGAAGACTATATTTCAAATTGTGGTATTTGTGCCACGTGTAAACCATCACATCAATCTCCAATGGGACTTCTACAACCATATCCAGTTCCAGAAACCCCTTGGACTCATCTCGCAATGGATTTTATTGTCGATCTACCAAAATCTTTGTCCTACACCTCCATTTTTGTAGTAGTTGATTTACTAACAAAGATGGCGCATTTCATACCAGCTATAGGAGTACCCACTGCACAACAAACTTGCGACTTGTTTATCAGGAACGTTGTTAGATTACATGGGTTGCCTATGGTACTCCTTTCGGACAGAGGATCACAATTCACCTCTCGCTTTTGGAGACATTTATGTAATACTCTACAAGTAACTCAAAAGCTCACAACTTCATATCATCCACAAACGAATGGACAGGCAGAGCGCACCAATCAGTGGTTGGAGCAGTACCTCCGCTGCTTTTGCTCCAACCAACAGGATCAATGGGCTGACCATCTAGCTCTGGCAGAATTCGCCTACAACAACGCTAAGAATTCTTCAACTGGCTTTAGCCCTTTCTTTCTCAATCATGGACTCCATCCCAGAATCAGCTTCCTTCCTTATACACCATCTCCCTGTCCTAAAGTCAACGACACTGTGAATGACATCTCCCAGACCTTGTCAGTTGCTCGAGACAACATAAAACATGCACAAGCATCCCATAAACGTTATTATGACCTGCGGCATAAGCCTCAACCTGTCTACCAGGTAGGACAACTAGTCTGGTTGTCAACTAAAAATTTGCGCTTACATACACCCTCCAAGAAAATGAGTAAGCTATTTATAGGTCCTTTTCCTATAATTGCCGTTAGGAATCCAGCTACTGTCACTCTACAACTGCCTCACTCATATAAGTTGCACCCGACTTTCCATGTCTCCCTGGTTAAACCCTGTCTTTCCGACAGATTTACCGTGGATTCTGTTACACATGTTCTTTCTCAGGATTTGGAATATGAGATAGAAGCTATTCTTGACTCCAGGAGGCGAAGGGGTGTTTTGGAATATCTAGTACGATGGAAAGGGTATGATCATTCTGAAGACTCATGGGAACCTGCTACTTCAGTCACGGCCCCCAGGTGTGTTTCACTTTTCCACCGTAGAAATCCGGAAAGACCTTGTCCTTAGAACCCTCGCTGTGGGTGTTCTTGGGGGGGGGATATGTCAGATCCTTCCTTTTTTCTCTGCTCACTGCCCCTTTAATGAATGCACCTGCCTATTTAAGACACACCTTTGCCTCTCTTCTATGCTGGATTATCTGCAATTCTCAGTGAACTGTGTGTGAAACTGAGCCAATCCGGCTTCACCTAATTTCCCCAGCATCTCTGAGCGGCACTCTCGCTCTCACTACTAACCGCAGCTTGTACTTTCGGCTTGTCTCAGACCAGTATCGGCTGCTACCCGCTGACGTCATCAGCTACCGCCTGGAGCCATTCTCACACAGCTCCACGCTGCAAGCCGCAAACCTCCGCGGTCTCTCAAATAACTTTGCACACCTCTGTTTCCAGAACTGATTATCAGGTCGTATGTTTACCAATACTATTACTTGATATCTTATATTACATTCGCTTCAGTATCTACTTTGATCAATATCTCACTGATTATCTGGACAGTATTATTGCATGAACCTGAACTTTAATCCTGCCTAATTAGTTTACTGCAGACTACAGTGTTTGTAGGATAAAACTATCTAGCTGGCAAATATTAACACAGATAGGTTAACCTAGCAAAAGTCTTATTCTGTTAACCAACCTGTAACACTATACATATTTTTTTTGTCAATTCCTATAATAATTGCTATAAGAAATCCTGTATGTTTCACTTCCCATAGTGAACAAACAAACAAGAAATATAATTATAACAACGATGAACATCAGATGAATTGGAACCTCCATGCTGCCGAGGACCACCCCTGCCGCGAAGACTGCCGCCAAAGACTGCTGATGCCAATTACGACCGCCGAGGATCGCCACATCTGGGAAGATCACTCCGGACCTCCGCTTTGCGCCTCTTTTGCTGTGGATGAAGATGATGGACCTGCCTGGAAGAAGCTGTCTGGAAGAAGACCTTCTCTGCTGGAGTTTTGAAACCGTGAGAACCTATTTGGGGCTTTAGTGTTATTTTTTTCTGGGGGGGGTTGTTTTTTTAGTTTAGGGTTTATTGAGGAATTTGCAAAAGAGCTGAATGCCCTTTTAAGGGCAATGCCCATAGAAATGCCCCTTTAGGGGCAATGGGTAGTTTAGGTTTATTAGTGTTCGTTTTTTTTAAATTTTGGGGGGTTTGGTGGTTGGGGGGTTTTACTGTTAGGGGGGACTTTGTTTATTTTTAATGTAAAAGAGTTGATTTCTTTATGACCATGTCCTGCAAAAAGCCCTATTAAGGGCTATTGGTATTTTATTCTTAGAGTAGAGGGTGTTTTTATTTTAGGGGCGCTTTTTTATTTTCGTAGGGATTAGGTTTATTTTTTTATTTTGGATAGTGTTGTTTATTTTTTTCAGTATTTTTACTTTTTTATTTTTTGTAGCCTAGGGGTTACATTTTAAACACATAGACTGCCCTCTGGGCAGGCTTATCAACTAGTCTATCATAATGACTAAAATTGACATCCAAAATGTATTTATGTCTTATTATATTCTCAAATGAGATCCATATAACAGACTAGACTACTAGACCTAGTAAGATAATGGTAGTCACATACATATCTACATGATTACTTATTATAATGCCAATTAAAGTTAATTGAAGTAGTATATATAAAATGACTACATAGTTACATTGCAATATAGGTTGTAAAAAGGCCACCAATTACAAACTTTCACATGTTCCTGTTACTATTGTTGATTTAAAAGAAGCCCCCCAAAAAATCCAAATTGAAGTTATTTTCAATTGTGCCTCAAAGAGGAAAAAATCATTCTCGATTTCAAAGATAATAAGTGATTTTAAAATATTTCCAAGATGATCAGTTCCTTCCCAAATAAATTGATCCATTCTGATCAATCAGAATTCACATACGGCGAGATTACGAGTCTTGCGTTAGCCTTAAAAATCAGCGTTGAGGGGTCCCAATGCTGCTTTTTAACGCCCACTGGTATTACGGGTCAGGCAGGAAAGGATCTACCACTCACTTTTTTTCTGCGATTTTAACTTACTGCAAATCCCCTTACGTCAATTGCGTATCCTATCTTATTAATGGGATGGTATTACGATCGCCTGAAAAAGTGAGCGGTAGACCCTCTCCTGTCCAGACTCCTACCGCATTTAAAAGTCAGTAGTTAGGAGTTTTATGGGCTAACGCCGTAACATAAAACTCTTAACTAAAGTGCTAAAAGTACACTAACACCCATAAACTACCTATAAACCCCTAAACTGAGGCCCCCCACATCAGAAACACCTAACTAAAATGT
Organism: Bombina bombina; assembly: GCF_027579735.1. Classification (NCBI taxonomy): domain Eukaryota; kingdom Metazoa; phylum Chordata; class Amphibia; order Anura; family Bombinatoridae; genus Bombina; species Bombina bombina. The sequence goes on along the minus strand of NC_069500.1, from coordinate 233,594,612 downwards.
TTAACCCCTAATCTGCCGACCGGACATCGCCGCCACTTTAATAAATATATTAACCCCTTAACCGCCACACTCCCGCCTTGTAAACACTAGTTAAATTTTATTAACCCCTAATCTGCCGTCCCTAACATCGCCGACACCTACCTGGATAAAGATGATGGACCCGCCACATCTGGGAAGACCACTCCGGACCTCCGCTTAGTGCCTCCTTTGCTGTGGATGAAGATGATGGACCCGTCTGGAAGAAGCCGTCTGGAAGAAGACCTTCTCTGCCGGAGTTTTGAAACCGTGAGCACCTATTTGGGGCTTTAGTGTTAGTTTTTTTTGGGGGGGGGGTTTGTTTTTTAGTTTAGGGTTTATTGGGCAATTTGCAAAAGAGCTGAATGCCCTTTTAAGGGCAATGCCCATAGAAATGCCCCTTTAGGGGCAATGGGTAGTTTAGGTTTATTAGTGTTAGTTTTTTTTTAATTTTGGGGGGTTTGGTGGTTGGGGGGTTTTACTGCTAGGGGGGACTTTGTTTATTTTTAATGTAAAAGAGTTGATTTCTTTATGACCATGTCCTACAAAAAGCCCTATTAAGGGCTATTGGTATTTTATTCTTAGAGTAGAGGGTGTTTTTATTTTAGGGGCGCTTTTTTATTTTCGTAGGGATTAGGTTTATTTTTTTATTTTGGATAGTGTTGTTTATTTTTTTCAGTATTTTTACTTTTTTATTTTTTGTAGCCTAGGGGTTACATTTTAAACACATAGACTGCCCTCTGGGCAGGCTTATCAACTAGTCTATCATAATGACTAAAATTGACATCCAAAATGTATTTATGTCTTATTATATTCTCAAATGAGATCCATATAACAGACTAGACTACTAGACCTAGTAAGATAATGGTAGTCACATACATATCTACATGATTTCTTATTATAATGCCAATTAAAGTTAATTGAAGTAGTATATATAAATCGACTACATAGTTACATTGCAATATAGGTTGTAAAAAGGCCACCAATTACAAACTTTCACATGTTCCTGTTACTATTGTTGATTTAAAAGAAGCCCCCCAAAAAATCCAAATTGAAGTTATTTTCAATTGTGCCTTAAAGAGGAAAAAATCATTCTCGATTTCAAAGATAATAAGTGATTTTAAAATATTTCCAAGATGATCAGTTCCTTCCCAAATAAATTGATCCATTCTGATCAATCAGAATTCACATACGGCGAGATTACGAGTCTTGCGTTAGCCTTAAAAAGCAGCGTTGAGGGGTCCCAATGCTGCTTTTTAACGCCCACTGGTATTACGGGTCAGGCAGGAAAGGATCTACCGCTCACTTTTTTTCTGCGATTTTAACTTACTTCAAATCCCCTTACGTCAATTGTGTATCCTATCTTATTAATGGGATGGTATTACGATCGCCTGAAAAAGTGAGCGGTAGACCCTCTCCTGTCCAGACTCCTACCGCATTTAAAAGTCAGTAGTTAGGAGTTTTATAGGCTAACGCTGTAACATAAAACTCTTAACTAAAGTGCTAAAAGTACACTAACACCCATAAACTACCTATAAACCCCTAAACTGAGGCCCCCCCCCCACATCAGAAACACCTAACTAAAATGTTTAACCCCTAATCTGCCGACCGGACATCGCCGCCACTTTAATAAATATATTAACCCCTTAACCGCCACACTCCCGCCTCGCAAACACTAGTTAAATTTTATTAACCCCTAATCTGCCATCCCTAACATCGCCAACACCTACCTGGATGAAGATGATGGACCCGCCACATCTGGGAAGACCACTCCGGACCTCCGCTTAGTGCCTCCTTTGCTGTGGATGAAGATGATGGACCCGTCTGGAAGAAGCCGTCTGGAAGAAGACCTTCTCTGCCGGAGTTTTGAAACCGTGAGCACCTATTTGGGGCTTTAGTGTTAGGTTTTTTTTGGGGGGGGGTTGTTTTTTAGTTTAGGGTTTATTGGGCAATTTGCAAAAGAGCTGAATGCCCTTTTAAGGGCAATGCCCATAGAAATGCCCCTTTAGGGGCAATGGGTAGTTTAGGTTTATTAGTGTTAGTTTTTTTTATTTTGAGGATTTGGTGGTTGGGGGGTTTTACTGTTAGGGGGGGACTTTTTTTATTTTTAATGTAAAAGAGTTTATTTCTTTATGACCGTGTCCTACAAAAAGCCCTTTTAGGGGTAATTGGTTGTTTATTCTTAGAGTAGAGGGTGTTTTTATTTTAGGGGCGCTTTTTTTATTTTCATAGGGATTAGGTTTATTTTTTTTATTTTGGATAGTGTTGTTTATTTTTTTCTGTATTTTTACTTTTTTATTTTTTGTAGCCTGGGGGGTTACATTTTAAACACATAGACTGCCCTCTGGGCAGGCTTATCAACTAGTCTATCATAATGACTAAAATTGACATCCAAAATGTATTTATGTCTTATTATATTCTCAAATGAGATCCATATAACAGACTAGACTACTAGACCTAGTAAGATAATGGTAGTCACATACATATCTACATGATTATTTATTATAATGCCAATTAAAGTTAATTGAAGTAGTATATATAAAATGACTACATAGTTACATTGCAATATAGGTTGTAAAAAGACCACCAATTACAAACTTTCACATGTTCCTGTTACTATTGTTGATTTAAAAGAAGCCCCCCAAAAAATCCAAATTGAAGTTATTTTCAATTGTGCCTCAAAGAGGAAAAAATCATTCTCGATTTCAAACATAATAAGTGATTTTAAAATATTTCCAAGATGATCAGTTCCTTCCCAAATAAATTGATCCATTCTGATCAATCAGAATTCACATACGGCGAGATTACGAGTCTTGCGTTAGCCTTAAAAAGCAGCGTTGAGGGGTCCCAACGCTGCTTTTTAATGCCCGCTGGTATTACGAGTCAGGCAGGAAAGCTTCTACCGCTCACTTTTTTTCTGCGATTTGAGCTTACCGCAAATTCCCTTACGTCAATTGCGTATCCTATCTTGGGATTTGCATAACGCCGGTATTACGATCGCCTGAAAAAGTGAGCGGTAGACCCTCTCCTGTCCAGACTCCTACCGCATTTAAAAGTCAGTAGTTAGGAGTTTTATGGGCTAACGCTGTAACATAAAACTCTTAACTAAAGTGCTAAAAGTACACTAACACCCATAAACTACCTATAAACCCCTAAACTGAAGCCCCCCCCACATCAGAAACACTTAACTAAAATGTTTAACCCCTAATCTGCCGACCGGACATCGCCGCCACTTTAATAAATATATTAACCCCTTAACCGTCACACTCCCGCCTCGCAAACACTAGTTAAGTTTTATTAACCCCTAATCTGCCGTCCCTAACATAAAACTCTTAACTAAAGTGCTAAAAGTACACTAACACCCATAAACTACCTATTAACCCCTAAACCGAGCCCCCCCCACATCGGAAACACTTAACTAAAATGTTTAACCCCTAATCTGCCGACTGGACATCGGCGCCACTTTAATAAATATATTAACCCCTAAACTGCCGCACTCCCGCCTCGCAAACACTAGTTACATTTTATTAACCCCTAATCTGCCGTCCCTAACATCGCCGACACCTACGGGGTAGGGAATTTTATCATTTTGGGGGACTTTTTTATTTTATTAGGGGGATTAGTTTAGGTGTAATTAGTTTAAAATTCTTGTAATTCTTTTTTTTTCCTGTAATTTAGTGTTTTTTTTTCGTAATTTTGTTTATTTTATTTAATTGTAATTAATTGTAGGTAGTTTAGGTAATTAGTTTAATTATAGTGTAGTGTTAGGTGTAATTGTAACTTAGGTTAGGGTTTATTTTACAGGTAATGTTGTACTTATTTTAGATAGGTAGTTATTAAATAGTTAATAACTATTTAATAACTATTCTACCTAGTTAAAATAAATACAAAGTTGCCTGTAAAATAAATATAAATCCTAAATTAGCTACAATGTAACTATTAGTTATATTGTAGCTATCTTAGAGTTTATTTTATCGGTAAGTATTTAGTTTTTAAATCGTATTAATTTATTTAATTATGTTAAATTTATTTTGTTTAATTTAAATTATATTTAAGTTGGGGGGGTTAGACTTACGGTTAGATTTAGGTTTAAGGGTTAATAAATGTATTATAGTGGCGGCAACGTTGGCGGCGGCAGATTAGGGGTTAATAAATTTAATATAGTTGCGGCGATGTTGGGGGGCAGATTAGGGGTTAATAAATATAATGTAGGTGTCAGCGATGATGGGGGCAGTAGATTAGGGGTTTATAAGTATAATGTAGGTGGCAGCGGTGTCCGGAGTGGCAGATTAGGGGTTAATAATATAATGTAGGTGGCGACGATGTCGGGGGCTGCAGATTAGGGGTTAATAAGTGTAAGATTAGGAGTGTTTAGACTCTGGGTTCATGTTAGGGTGTTAGGTGCAGACATAACTTTTATTTCCCCATAGGAAACAATGGGGCTGCGTTAGGAGCTGAACGCTGCTTTTTTGCAGGTGTTAGGTTTTTATCAGCCAGCTCAGCCCCATTGTTTCCTATGGAGAAATCGTGCACGAGCACATTTTGCCAGCTTACCGCTACCTTAAGCAACGCTGGTATTGAGGTGATATGTGGAGCTAAATTTTGCTCAACGCTCACTTTTCTGAGGCTAACGCCAGCTTGCAGAAAACTCGTAATACCAGCGTTGGCTTAAGTGAGCAGTAAGAAATAAAGACTTGTTAGCCCCGCACAGCCTTACCTACAAAAACTCGTAATCTAGGCGTTGGATTGCACAATTCAACATAGGTATTCAAAGCAATCTTAAAATGCTTTCTAGCAGGTTTTAAAATTATTTTTTAACTTTTCAATTTCAACACTTTGGACCTTTTGAAAACACTTCTTTTTTTTTTTTCAAAGTAGCATTTTTTCACTGTTTTCATAGATTCTTTTTAAGTTCATTTTTATAGAGTTTTGTTTTATGTAATGTTAAACTTATAATAGAAATGTTTTATTTATGCTTTAGCATTGCATTTGCTTTTCTGAAGGTTTATGAAATTATCTGATACCTGTGTTTCTTACATACATGGTTAAATATAATTATAGAGAGAGATAGAGAGAGAAAGACTTATACATGATATCATTAAAGGGACATTAAACACTAAATACATGCTAAATAGAACGATGCACTAAAAGAAAAGATAAGTCTGAGAATAATATGGAGATGTATTTTTTAAATTAATTAGTTGTTTAAATATTGACAAAATAAGTGTAAATTTTTTATGTCTAAAAAACTATGGTAGATGCCATGTTGTAACTTAGGTTACTTTCTCTGCTGTGGCCAATTAGGGACAGTTATAAATACGTCACTAGAGTGTGCAGCCAATGGCTGTGTGGAATATAACAGTGAGCCACACTTCCATTTCTAACAGGAACTGAACTGCTCCCAATTTCAGAATGGAATAAATGAAAAAGGGGAAAAATAAATAATGATATTGTAGAGTTTTTTTTATTTATATGATTTATCATTTTCTATTACCAACTCAAAGTGATTAATGTTCCTTTAACAATTTAAAACATGTTAGAAAAAAGGCTTTAGGAAGATCTAAGTATCAGAGTAGGCTTGCAGAAATAAACTTTTTAATAAATAAACAAATACAATTGTGACTTACCTAAACAAGTGTCAGGGTATCTGTGAGTAGCATTAAATAAACTACAGATGTATCATAAAATCTAATATTTAATTTGTAGCTAAAACCGAATTTGATGTGAATTTGTCTCATAACAGATCAGCCCCAACCCCCCTTTTTCCTGATTACAATACTTCAGCTAGGAACAAAACATTTAGCTTTGAAGTTCATCACTCCACATGATGTCATAACAGGGTCGTGATAATTAACCAAGCCAGCATACATCATGGGATGTCTGGAGATGACATTTTGTACATAAAGTCAGATAAGCAAACAGAAATTCTAGAATAAAGTAATTAGCACAGACCTGTTAATTGCCCCTAAACCTCAGATAAACATCTGTGCTTGCTAACAGAGACACATGTTTTGCATTATAACTGAAATTCATTTTTAAAAGTACAACTTGTATGGTTTTCAATCCTCTATAAAAATGTATAATTCCATGGATCTGAGAAATGCATTTCAGGTTTGTAATAAATTTAATGGATAACATATTCTTATATTTTTCAGGCATCTAATAAGTACATTAAGTAGATATATAATTGGTGGTTTAAATAATATCATATGTGTTATACACTCAGCAAGAGATATACAGATATGAAATATTTATATTGGATAGTAATAAATATGAAACCACATCTGATTGCTGATCTCAATGTATGTATGTGATATTAAGATGATAACTGAGATATTAATTATATCCATGCTAAAAGTATTAAAATCCTTTTAAATACCCATATATTTTAAATGTATAAGAATTACTTTGTTTTATGAGAAATATATCATATCTAGTCTTGAAATGCTCAGGATGAGTGGTATGACGTGGTCCAATACACATGGAACATGTGACTTATTAATACTAGAAAATATAATACATTGTAAAAATATATATGAATCCATATTAAAATGTAGCAGCATTGATGGTAAAACTTCATTTCTGGTTATCTGCTCCCACCTATGGTTCAAAAATGGTATTGCAGCCAAAAGGCATTTGGCTGCTCAGGGAAGCGTTTCCCAAAATAACCTATTCAGATCCGAGGGCGAATTAGAGACAAGCATCGAAGGGCCTATCATCCCAGTTTCACCAATGATTAGAATAAAAAGGGGTGGGGTTCTATCATGTGATATAACCTCATGCAAGAGAATAGGAGAGAGCTAGCTGTTTGCTAAATTTTTGACTGATAACGTTGCTGCCATTTTGGGACACAATCACTATAAGCAAAATTGGGCTACCTTTTATTATCCATATTGCAATACCTTTATTCATAGGAGGTGAAACAAGAATTTCTTGAAACTGAAAAATCGATTTGGTTATTTGGGGTAAAGTATACACGATTGATAAATATATATATAATATTTAAATCAAAGTTATTTGGTTACTATAACTAGATTGCAGTTAGTAATTTTAAAAGTGCACAATTTTTATTTTAAGTTATATCCATAGTCCTGTTTAGTACTCTTAATTAGTCATTATTGCTAAATAATTTACTTACTAGACAGGGTTTTATACTCCAGATTTATAAGTCAGTCATTATAGTTAACTCTTTCAGAACTGTACATAAACTGGTTATTATGATTAAATCCCTGGTAGTTATTAATTAAGCATAGTAAATTGGTAATCCATATTGAGCATTGAACTAGAGTTATTGGTTAATAACAGAAGAGTCTGGTATTTTATTGTGGCATTTTAATGTGCTCATTGTGAATAAGGTAAATTGTAAAGGTATATTTTTATGATCTTTGTATAGAATATTGTAACAGCAGTAAAGGTGTATCATTTGATTAATAATCTGGTTTCTATAAATATAATTCAATGTGTTTATAACTTTAACTTATCGTAAAGAACTTAGGAATAAATATTGATTTTAATTGTTTTGTATATGCATTTTAATTGGGGGTTATTTTAAAGAATAACTATTAAATACATTGTATTATAACCTGGCCATATACTGACACAAGCCTGGGGATTTAGGTAAGCAGAGTGTCACCAGACTCTCACAGCAGTACCTGTTTCTACAGTCCTCTGGCTCTGGTGTGGCATTACTCCTGCTAAGTCCTGTGGCTCCCGACAAGTCTCTAAATCCTATGTCCAGTATTCAACTCTATATATTCCAGTGCAATAAACTTGCCTTGTCTGTCTTTGTAGCCATGCCTAAAATGGGTAGTTCATCTAAGAAACCCATCTTAAGGGCCCATTTTAAAACCCAAGATGGACTTAAGCCTGACACCTCTACTTCTGAGCTCCAACCCCCAGAACCTGCTCCTTCGAGCATGACAGTATGTTTATAAATGTGATATTATTTTACAATGCATATTCAATCAATCAATCAGTTAATTAATGAGAAAATGACATATCTGTTGGTTAATATGTTTCCTTATATATACACATTCCTGGTATTACAGAATAAATATAGGCAATTTTGTTTGTATGTTTTTCTTTGCATTCATAATATTATATACCTACCAATATTTCATATTATACAGAGACCAATGACAATGAGGCCATTGAGGTTATGTGCTGCTTCTGTTATGCACTAAAATGATAACAATTTGTTTTAGAGATCTATGTATGTAATATGTTTGCTCAATTCCCCCGACAGATGAACATGCACATTATTTTTACCTTTCTATTTCTCCAGGATAGGTTGGTATTTCCCATAAATAGTACAAAATAGTAAACAAAAAAATGATCCTGAAAAGCAAACAGGTAGAGGTGACATTTCGTTATTAGAAGAAGTGAATAAGAAAAGGGACAAGTACGAAAGGGACAGTTATGGAATAAACGTCTACTTTATTTAATAGAATGCATACTATTATACAATGCACATATTATGAATATTTTCTTTTGTTAGAAATATAGTAATAAAACGTGTATAAGAAAAATAAGATATTGATGCCAAAGTTAATAAGTCATGTCTCACAAGAGCTGGTAAGTTTTTAGATTGCTCATTACTAATGATTTCTATTTCAATCCCTGCGTATTACAGGCAGCAGCTGCTCTTGTGTGTCTCTAATTGAAGAAAGATATGTATTGCCAAATCAACAGTACTTTCTGTCAATGGAAGATATCTATCATTTTTAATATAATCAGTAGTAAGATTTTTGCTTAAGTTCACTGTCAATTCTAGTAATTGTAAAGAGGTGAAATATTTTTCAGTACTCAAGCTAAAATAATATGTATGAAAACTGCAATGATATTCATACATTTACACTGCTTTTTTGTTCTGTTACAAATTGTAACCATTGAGAGCTGAATATATTTAAATATTTAAGAAATAGTTGTGTTTATATCAGTGTTATTTTACTTCAACTTGGCACAAGCTGTTGTAGGCCATTTTGTGTAAATCTTATGGTGTTTGAAGCCATAGGGGTAACGGGAAGCCCCGACGATGCCTGTCACTATACAGGCCAGATCGCCGGGGTGGGAGTTGATAGGAGCTCACAGATTGCTCTCAAGGTAGGTGAGTGCTAGCGACTCCTCTGAGCCGTCGTTAGCACTCAAGGGGTTAAGTTAAAGGAACAGTCTAGTCATAATTAAACTTTCATGATTCAGATAGGGCAACTTTCCAATTTACTTTAATCATCATGTTGTCTTGGTATACTTTGTTGAAAGCTAAGCATAGGAAGACTCAAACTGATTTCTAAGCCATTGAAGGCTGCCTCTTATCTCAGTGCATTTCATCAGTTTTTCACAGTTAGATAGTGCTAGTTCATGTGTGCCGTATAGATAAACTTATGCTCACTCCCGTGGAGTTATTTATGAATAAGAACTAACTAAAATGCAAGTCTGTCAAAAGAAACAACTTAAGGGGGCAGTCTGCAGAGGCTTAAATACAAGGTAATCACAGAGGTAAAAAGTGTATTAATCTAACAGTGTTGGTTATTCAAAACTGGGAATTGGTAGAAAAAAAAAAAAGGTATTATCTATCTTTTTAAACAATAAAAATGTTCAAGTAGACTGTTCCTTTAAGTGGTGATAATATATCCATACGATAACATGCAATTAATAAAAACCAAGCTCTCTAGAGAATTGAATACAAAAAAATATTTGAAGCTCCAATTTCAAAGGACAGCTTTCTACTAAGTAGAAAAGCAAATACCAGAAACACCAGGAGTCTACAGAAGACTGAGAGCTTTCTCATACATGCTTAGCAATATACAGACTATCACAAAGTTAATTAATAAAACTGTCCATAACTTTGCTAGATTTAGTACATTGAAATATAATCATTCAGCAATTACTGTATCATTGAATTTCCCCTGGAGTCTTCCCCGGACTGTGAACATCACACCCTGCAGCATACAGACTTCCAAAAGATTTTATGTAGCCATGCTTGACTCACCACTTACAAACCTACAGGAGCAATCAACATTTTAATACAACTAGACAATTATCCTCTTCTTTTTGAGTCTAGGCCAACCACTCTCAAGCAACCTTTGCTGGCTGATATTACTTGGATTCCTCTGGTACAATAGATGGAGCAATTGGTCACTTAGTAGTGCCTTTGATAAATGGAGTCCCTACTCCAACTAACAGTGATATAAAATGTAAAATACCAAAAATGCAGTAGAAGCTAGTTATATAACAATTTTCAGTTTAAAAATGGAAAGGCATTAAAATACATCAAAAGACTGCCACAAACACAATAATGGTTTAATTTCACTACTGATTATAATGAAAGAGAGTATATTGATTTATCTATTTATTGTGATTTCCTTGATGTCTGGCTCTCTAAGTAAAGAAGTTAGGCGATAAGGCAATAAGAAAGATGGCAAAGAGAGTGTGCCCCTTCAAAAACATATAGGCCCCATGTTTAAAATGTCCTTACTTAAACCACCATTGTGTGAGCTTTGAAATATTGGTAATAGCTAGTTACCATTCAGCTAAAGGACCTCTGATGTCAGCCCAGACCGTGACTGCTACAATCAAATGCTACAGTTAGTGAGATGCAACACTTTGAGTGGCAGCTATCAATAAAGTTTATATCCTGCTGCTTCAAAGAGAAAGAGAGAGGAAACGTTGAAAGATTAGAGGTTACAGTGTTTGCAGAGAAAACAGGACTAAAAATACACTAGATAGAATAACACTAAATAATATGCAGTAGATACGGCAACCTCAACTAAAGCCATGGGTAGTAAGATTAAATGCTTTTATGTAATATATATGTGTGTATATATATATATATATATATATATATATATGTGTGTGTGTGTGTGCATGTGTATATATATATATATATATATATATATATATATATATGAATGTATGTGTATATGTGTTTATAAATTCATTAAAATTATGGTGGAGATTGAAATCCTCCATATCGCAAAAGTAAATCAATATAAATGATTGCACAGGCAATTAACACATCTAGGCAAGTATCCCCACTTTCCATTACCCATTAAAACTCCATATACATTGTTACCAATGCAAAAGAGGATTATGGATAAAATAGGCAAAATAGATATGCAACATCTCCGGCTTTTTGCTTCAAATACTGTGTTAAAACAGTTAAGTGCAACAAATACAAAAATCACTACTAGACAGCTGTTTCTTTCTTATTATCAATGAAAACAGCTGTCTAGTAGTGATTTTTGTATTTGCTTCACTTACTATTCCCATTGGCTGATAGGTACTTCTTACTAATTTTCATTGGCTGATACATACTTCCTGTTAATGTCCTTTGGTTGATAGGTACTTCCTGCTAATTCTCATGGAGCAAAAGGAAGTAACTTAAAGCCAACAAGTGTTAACAGGAAGTGCACAACTGATTCGGGTACACTAGTTAATTTAAATTTAAACAGTTTGACATCATATTTTTCTAAGGAAAAAAAACACCAAAAATGTGTTAAAAGTTAGCTTTTTCATGTGGATGACATGATATTTTTGAGTACAGTGTCCCTTTAATATATATTTTACATAATAATAGCTTTTATATTTTAACTGTAAATCAAAATGAAGAATTTAACAAATAATTGAAAAGAGTAATTTGTAAATAAACCTGTATTTATGATTATTGTTATTAAAACTGTTATTTTTGTAGTAGTTGTAGTAGTAGTAATATAATTAGTATTAGTATTATGGCGTTTCCTACATGGTATACACATTGGCAAACCATATAATATTAGGGAAATCTTTTTATTGAAGAAAATTGTGAAAATGTTCCATAACCAAAGGCAGACTACAAGATGTGAATTATGGGTTCTGTCAGAGGTGATCATCTCTTTGCTGAGATCCTTAAAAAGTTACACTAAAAGTGAGCACCTTCAACGTATTAAGCTGCCATAAGTTTCAGTGATTAAAACCAAAGAAAGGTCAAGTTTAGACCATCTGAATTTCAGTGGACTAACATTTTCCTCTAGGCCTTCGACCCAAATGAATGTACTTTTACATGATATGCAGATTTGTTTTAAATTGCTTTTGAGCTGGATTTGCTCATAGCTTGGGAAAATCTTCAATAGGTTTTGCTCCCTCAGAACTCTGCATATAGTTATCAAAAATCCCAACCAATAGCAATAGATGAAGGATTTGCATATCATCACACAGGCGAGATCAAAGGAACAGGTTAATGGGGATTCTGAAGAAGTGTAATTATGTCCAAGGTAAGTAATCAGGGATAGTGGCTATAGGTTGGGTTATTCTTATAAGCTTTCAGAGTTCTAATAGCTGCACCTATAATGCTGATGGAAAATATCTTCACATTTTTATTCAGTGAAAGTTTGAGCTACATAGAAATGCAGCTGAGAGTAGCTAATGTTGCTTGGAAAATCTTCAGCTTGCTGAACGCACACAGGTATAGGAGAGGCTAATAAATAATGGTAATGAATGTGCTATTTGAGTTTATTGATACTTTATAATATTATATATGTTTTTTATTCTTGTTCACATTTGTAAGTCTATGCTTACGGGAAAGAACACATTAAAATCATTCCTTAGTTTTAATGTGCTGCAGTTAAAATTGTACAGTCTGACTAAAGATGAAATCAAACAGATATCTCTAATGAAAAAAAATCTATAATATTAATAAAATCTCATTACTTTTTTCTAGGCATGCAATAGACCAGCTATGGCCTAGATTACAAGTGGAGCAATACATTTTTATTGCTCATGAGTGCTAACTGCGCTCAAGGTAAAAAAATAACACTTCCAGGTTAGCACTGGTATTACAAGTTGAAAGTAAAAAGTTAATGCGCCAGCGAATGACTCAGGCGAGCTAACTTAAAGGGACATTAAACCCACATTTTTTCTTTCATGATTCAGATAGAGAATACCATTTTAAACAGCTTTCTAATTTACTTCTATTATCTAATTTGCTTCATTCTCTTGATATTCTTTCCTGAAAAGCATATCTAGATAGGCTCAGTAGCTTCTGATTGGTGGCTGCACATAGATGCATCCTGTGATTGGCTTGCCCGTGTGCATTGCTATTTCTTTAACAAAGGATATCTAAAGAATGAAGCAAATTAGATAATAGAAGTAAATTGGAATGTTGTTTAAAATTGTATTATCTGTCTGAATTATGAAAGAAAAATGTTGGGTTTAATGTCCCTTTAAGGACTTTGGATATTGTGACCACACTAACTCCCTCTCCCTTTAGACTTCTATGAGGCGCACTAAAGAAATAATTAAAATGTTATCACTTCCGCTTTAACAACTGAGCAAAATCTGTATATATATACCATATATATATAAATAAATAAATAAAAATAATAAAATGTATAAGTGAAGAACATAGGATTTTCAACTATTTCTATTTAAACAAAAACAACAACATTAAAACATATTACAATTAATTAAAAATGATATTGCATGTTTCAAGGTATTTGACTGGGAAGGGCTCAAAAGTGTACATATGTGTATATATTTGTATATATGGGGCCGATTTATAACAGCCGTATACCCCTGTTTCCGCGCAAGCCTTCAGGCTCGGACATCAATCCACCCAATCTCATACGATACGGTTGATTGACACCCCCTGCTAGCGGCTGATTGGCCGCAAATCTGCAGGGGGCGGATGCTGTCGGAATTTATTGATGTCTGGTGGACATGATCTCTACAGTGGATCATGTCCGCCAGACTCATGATAAATCGGCCCCTATGTGTGCACATACATATTTACACATATAAACGCATATATATATATATATATATATATATATATATATATACAGGGTTCAAAATTTCCACTCTCTACTAGCCATTGGTGAGTGGAAATTTAATGGTGGCGAGTGAAAGTTAGTGAATGAATGTTGAATCAACATAAACTCTAGGTCCAAAGTCTGTTGTAAGTAGCAAATTTAGTGTGTGTGTGAATATGTACAAAACACGGAAGGGGACTGCACTCTCAGACCAGACTACTGCACTCTCAGACCAGACTGGGTACACATCCTATGACCCTGCTACATGCTCAGCCCTGGGTGCTCAATAGCACTCTCAGGAAGCTGTGCTGTCCCCAGAGTCACAGGCAGTTAACCCCAGACAAGTCTGGGTGTAAAGCCCATAATAAAAAATTACAAAATAAATTAATACAACACACAGAGGAAGTCCAGCACTCGCTTGCAAGCTCTCAGCTAAGAGTAAAACAAAACTGGAAGAGTTAGTTACTGCATCTGGCCAAATGGGACAAGCCCAGGTACTACGTCAAGGTCTCTCCCAAAACTTGGGTCTATAATACAGCCATAGAAATGCAATTTCTCAATCAAACAAACTGGGAACAAGTCAAGAGTTCACAGACTTATGCAATCACCCTAGACATATACAAAACACGGAAGGGGACTGCACTCTCAGACTAGACTGGGTACATAACCCATGACCCTGCAACATGCTCAGCCCTGGGTGCTCAATAGCACTCTCAGGAAGCTGTGCTGTCCCCAGAGTTACAGGCAGTTAACCCCTTAGTTAGTCCCCTTCTGTGTTTTGTATATGTATAGGGTGATTACATAAGTCTGTGAACCCTTGACTTGTTCCCAGTTTGTTTGATTGAGAGCTTGTATTTGTATGTGTCATGCCACACCGCTCTAGCTGTTGCTAGGGGTGCGGCTTCTGCTACTCTGTTCGTTGTCAGGGGCTGTGTCAGCTCCTGTTGCGTGTGGCGCTGACGTCAACGCCGCACTCTTTTCTCTCTAAAGCCGGTCGGGATCCCCTGTGGCATGAATCCTGCACCTATGTAAGTTGCTCTCTAACAATCTTTCACTGCCCAAGTATAGGTGTTACTTTGTGTGCTCCTGGTTTTGATAGATTTTGGGAGAGACCTTGATGTGGTACCTGGGCTTGTTCCATTTGGCCATATGCTGTAACTAACTCTTCTTTTGCTTTAAATCTTAGCTGAGAGCTTGCTAGTGACTTTCTCTGTGTGTTATATACATATATATATATATATATATATATCACACACACACACAAATATATATATATATATATATAAATATATATGTATATATATATATATATATATATATACATACACATACACACACAATGGAGCCCTTTTCAGTCAAACAACTTGCCATATACCATATCCCTTTATAATCCTTTTAAAACCTTTTTATCAATATAAATGTTATATTTTTTATTAAAAGATGTATACATAAGTGTAATACTTGATTTTAATATGTTTTACTTGTGTTTTGTGACACTTTTTTGTATCCCTTACACTTCAGGTCTTAGGACGCACTAAGGGGCCTATTTATCATAGTGCGAGCGAACATGATCCGCTGTAGCGGATCATGTCCACCGCACATCGATAAATGCCGACAGCATATGCTTTATTGGCATTTATCATTGCACAAGCATTTTTTAAATGCTTGTGCAATGCCGCCCCCTGCAGATTCACAGCCAATTGGCCGATAGCAGGGGATGTCAATCAACCCGATCATATCCTATCAGGCTGATTGCTGTCTGCCACCTTAGAGGTGGCAGACGAGTTAAGGAGCAGCACAATAAAACGGCACCCTATTTCTTCTAGTGCTATTTGTGCTTTCGCTCAAGCGCAGCCCACAACTTTAAACTAATAGCAGCGCTTTTTAGTGAGGTTGCAATATCAATTAAAAATATTGCTCTCCGCATTTAGCGAGGTCTTGCGGACCTGATCCGCACTGTCGGATCAGGTCCGCAAGACCTTTGATAAATAGGGGCCACTGCTTATAATATACTGTGCTATCACGTTGCTACATGTAATCTGGGCCTATATTATTGTTAATTTACATATGAATTGTAAATAATTAAAGGGAAACAAAGCATCATTGATTGCCTACAGCTATGTGTTTAAAGGGACAGCACACACCTACAAGGACATCTCTTTTGTCTTGCTAAAAAATAACATTTAGTCAAGTCTAAATATAAATCAAATATGTTTGCTGCATTTTTTTAATGGACAGAATCCACCCACCACTTACCCTCTTTCAAGGAGTCAATCTGGGCATGAGTCTGCAGTTGACAAGGCTAGCCACAGTCATTAGTATAAAGTGCATTGTTTTGCAGATTGTTGTCTGCTTTAGCAAATTATAGAAATAAACAGTATGTAGCAGAATTAGCCTGAGAAGTCTGCAGTGTGCATTTTCAGTTCTGAGAATTATAAAATCCACAATTTTCAGAGCTAAATTACATGAAACATAAATAAGGAAAGTATACTGCAAAACTGTTTTACTATGCATAGCCAAAATTTAAATATTAAAATCTCAAGGTATTTAATGTTTCTTTAACACACACAAAGGAGGTTAAAAACATATTAAAATTAGCTCCAGATCAGAAATGGACTGTTGGTCTGGAACTAAACATGTCTTAGCACAAAAAAAAAATGCATGGTCAGGTATCCAACAATAAGAGTCTATGGGCTCTATTTATCAAGGTCTGGTGCACCTGATCCGAAACTGCGGATCAGGTCCGTCAGGACCTCGCTGAATACGGCGAGCAATACACTCGCCGTATTCAGCATTGCACCAGCAGGTCACAAGAGCTGCTGGTGCAACGCCGCCCCCTGCAGACTCGCGGCCGATCAGCCGCCAGCAGGGGGGGTGTCAATCAACCCGATCGTACTCGATCTGGTTGATTTCCGGCGATGTCTGTCCGCCTACTCAGAGCAGGCGGACAGGTTATGGAGCAGCTGCTTCCTAACTGCTGTTTCTGGCAAGTCTGAAGACTCGCCAGAAACACGGCCCTTCAAGCTCCGTATGGAGCTTGATAAATATGGGCCTATAGGTACGCACTACTAGGGGGTGCAAAATGCTTCAGACGGTCTTATTGTTGGATACCTGATCATGCTGATTTTTGCATTTTAGAGAAATTTAATAATAATTTTTTGTTTTAATTTTTGCTTACTTGAGTGCAAGTTACATTGTGTGCTACAGATTGTATTTGCAGTTTTATCCCCTGCCGTAACTGCACTTTAGGTTGGGTCAACCTTGCTTTGGAGTTTCTTTTTTACACTTCCTTATCATGGAGCTGGTCGGGACCTGGAGCTGCGGCAAGTAAAAATGAAGTTTTGGAACTAAACATGTCTCTGAGCAGATCAGGGATGGTATTTCTGCGTATCTTCCATGTTGAATGCATTAAAGCATTTCTGTAGAGTAGACGGGTGATCAACCTTGGCCCTCCAGAAGTATGGGAACTACATTGCCTATGATGCTTAGGCAATTTAAGCTGGTTTAGCATCACAAAAAATGTAGTTTGAAAACCTCTGGAGGGCCAAGGTTGATCACCTAGAGCAGGGTGGTCGACCTTGAACCTCTAGAGGTTTTGGAACTACATTTCCCATGATACTCAGCCAGCATTTCCCATAATGTCCATACACTTTAACCTTTGGCCCCCAAGACTTACACTGTTGGAAATGTTATACGATTACCTTTCCAACAATGGGTCTTGGGGGTCTGTAGCTGCTTAGATGCCTGAGATACAGGCTTCTAAGCAGCATGCCCCCTCCTCCTATACTTAACATTGTTAAGTATAAATAAAGTTGCGCGGTGATGTCATCACGTAATTGCGCATGACGTCACCGTGCATCACGTGAAGCCCCGGCGATGCCTGTCACTCTACAGGCACGATCGCCGGGGTAGGAGCAGCAAGGAGCCCCCAGATCTCCCTCAAGGTGGGAGAGTGCTCATGACGGCTCTGAGCCGTTATTAGCACCAGAGTGAGAAACTCTGTGACGGCTCAGAGCCGTCATTAGCACTCAAAGTGTTAAGCTGGCTAAGCATCAAGGGAAATGTAGTTCCAAAACCTCTGGAAGGCCAAGGTTGAGCACCCTTGACCTAGAGGAAAGGTAGAATTCATAGGAGAGGTTAGACAATGGCTAAATTTATATTAAATTATGATAATTTAATCTGGGTTTATTAAAATGTCTAGGAGCATTATAAATGTCATATTAGCTATATGAAAGAGCAGCATTTTATGATGTAAAAGTTGTTATGTACTTTTTGCTGATGGTCATTGGCTGAAAAGTACAAGTGATATCAGCCAATGAATATCAGGTATATCGCTAATACTGCTGTATTATTCCCTACACATTCATATGTATGTAATTATTCTTTTGAGTACATTGTCCCTTTAATCACCTTTAAGTTGATTCATGTAATAACTGTAAATAAATTATAATATATTAACCTTTCAAATATTTTAGAAAGCATTTAGAGTTGTTACAATTGTCCATATGTTTTTTTTTTTTTTTAAAGATTTAATATTTTCATATGTATCTCATTAAATAAATGAATCAAACTCAATACTTTTTTTTTTTTTTTTTAAAGCAACACAAATAGTTATTTCAAAGTCTTTTTAAGGCTTTCACAATCTGTAGCACATTCCTAGTTATAATATAAGTGAAGAAAAAAAGAAAAATTATGGAATAAAAACAGGTGTTATAAATGGCAAAAAGTGTATGTTAAATAATTGTCTTTATACCCATGCAATTATTTTGGCTGATGGCTTCTGAGAAATAAATAAAAGATTCCTGAAAAGCTTAAACATATGATGTTTTTTTTTTTTTACTGCTTTTAGGATTTTATAACATTATATGGAATGCATTTTAAACCCAGTACAGTATCAAATACTGGATAAACAGTGGAATTTAGCACCTTCTATAGCTGTATTACTATTTGCAGTACATTCTGTTGCATGAGAACAAAAACAAAAACATATTATATTATTTTTTATATTATTTTCTCAGGGAACATATGTTCATTAATAAGGTGTCTCATTTGATTGTACCAAAACCAAAGTAATGCCAAAATAATGATTTACTCAGAGGCATATTTAGATTTTTTTTTTGCTGCCCAATGCCTAGCGAATTTTGCTGCCCCTTAACCCCTACAGCCAACATTTAGATTACATTTACTTTATATGTGAAACCCCAATTGTGATAGCTTTAATAAATAAAAAAAATACGGAGAGCACACAATTGGGAAGGTATTGTGTCTTAGAACGTCCCTTTAAAATCGACTGCCCCAAAAGTCATGCTGCTATAGGCACAGGCCTTGATGGCCTAGGGCAAAATACAAGGCAAACATTTTTGCCATTGAGGTAACTGATTGGAATTTAGTTTTTGATGGCACACAATTGCTACAGGGGCCAGTTTCTTGACTTTCAAAGATATAAAGACATTTCAGGGTTCTTTGTGATTGTATAATAAAAACAAATGCAAGTTGTCATTTTTCCATTTGTCATATAAGGCATTTGTCAAAGAGAATGATTTCTGTTCCTGCTGCAGTAAGGCATGCTGTACCTTTAAGGAGGCCTAGAAGATTAATTAGGCCTTTATTATAGTACTCTTTATAAGCCCTCTGCAGCATGATGCTGCTTGTGTATTGAGTGTTCTAAATACCTCTTACTATGGCAACAATACATGTATTGGTTTAACTTGGCTACCCCTGACTTCGCTTTTGTAATAATCCCTTATTTTGGTCTTCTTGATTATTTGAATTCAGCCTGTTTTAGGAATTTGCATCTGTTTACGGATTTTGCCTGCCCTGGAGAAATGCCTATTTCAGAAGGGCATTTGACCCCAGAGCAGGGCAAGTTAGGGAACCAATGGTAGTAGGAGAGGGATTGGACCTCAGGGGAGTCCTTAAAGGACTGTGAACAGGAAGTACGCTCATCTTCTGTCCGGACCTGATGGTGAAAGAAGCTCCCTCGCTTCCTCCCTGGATTTACGGTAGTGGAGGTGAACATTCCATGTCGCAGCTTGGCGGTGGGGCTTGCCTTTGGTGGTGGTGAAGTCTGCTGGGGTACCTCCTGCAAGGCAGGTGAGGTCTATTACGGTTCCGGAGGGGACCTGTGGAACGAGATACAATGGGTTACATGGCAAGCCCCGTGAGGGTTTTTTACAGTTAAGTTATTATTGGGTTATTTATGGGTTTTACTTATATGTTAAGATGTTGTTAATAAACAAGCTGCGACCTTTTTTACCCCAACATTTGAGTGTGTGTGTCTTATTTTGAAATAACGTAGTCCCTAAATAGGGGGTCATGTTAATTTTTCCTTGTGTGGCTTTGACCTGAACTATATGACTTAGAATTCTCATATTCCCTACCTAAGCATAGAGCCTTTGCAGTTTGCTTTTTGTATTTGGTTCTTTTCCTAAACTGTCACTGCTGTTTCCTGCATCTCCAGTGCCTTATTACCCTCTGTTCTCAAAAGATCTGCATTAAAGGTGTTTATTTTTTTAATTATATTTAGCTCTCTGCTAGAATTTACTTGTTTTTAATACAATCTTTTGTAATTTCTAGTTTCTATGCAAGTTAGTCTTCGCCAGGATAGTGAGACCAAACTTTTACCAAGGTATATTTTCCTTTGGTATTTAGAATTATTATTTACAGCTACTTTCTAGTACGTCTTTGTTCTTTTACTTTGTAAATGTGGTTAAAGTAGAGAGAGTTCAGCTACTAAGTGTGGTCTCATTGCTCTCTTACTAATAAGCCCTCTTTGGTACAGTGTTTAACTTGCAGTGTCCCAGTAAGGGTTTGTGGTATGTAGAGATGGGTGATTGTGCTGAAAATATAATTCGTTTAGTAGAACAAATAGTCCTGTGGTAATTCGGTTTGGACAATTCAATGTGCATAAGAATAAAAATCCATTAAAATTCAGTAATCGAATGTTTCTTTCATTTTCAAATGTTCATAATTAAATCGAATATCCACATACAAAATTTCAAATATAACATTCGATTTAACAAATACTATTCAGAAGCTCAATAGTTCATGTGGTAGGGAATTTAGTAAATTGATACATAATAGATACAAATATATCAATTTGATTGCTTCTATTTCGATTATTGCATAATTTGAATATTACATTTTAAGAGAGCATTAGAAATACTATTACAAATATATAGTTTCAAAATATTGTATAATTCGAATTGAATTATTAGAACATTTTTAATTGAATAATACATTTAAAGAACCAGTCTACACAAAAAAATGTATTGTTTAAAAATACCCATTCCCCAGCTTTGCACAACCAACATTGTTAGATTAATATACTTATAATATTTAAACCTCTAAATTTCTTCCTGTTTCAATGGCTCTATTGACAGCCTCTTAATCACATGCTTTTGTATTTGCAACAGGAGACTGATAGTTCATGTGGGCCATATAGATAACAATGTGTTCACACCCGGGAAGTTATTTATGAGTTAGCACAACACAGTATTAAATGCAACTCAATAGATTTTAAATAGTCACAATCATGTGATCAGGGGGCTGTCAGACGATGCCTAGATACAAGGTAATCACAGAGGTAATAAGTGTATTAATATAACTGTGTTAGTTGTGCAAAACTGGGTAATGGGTAATAAAAGGATTATCTATCTTTTAAAACAATAAAAATTCTATTGTAGACTGTCCCTTTAAAGAAATCATTAGAAATACTATTACATTAAACCAATGTTAGAATGTTAGAATGTTGTGCAACATTCGAAATTTGAAACAAACAAATTTGTTATAATTCTTTCCATCACTAAGTAGGAAACTCATTTTGATCGAATGCATCATGGTGTAGTCAAACCAGGTAAAGTATGTGTATTTGGATGAGTAAAATATAGAAAGACATTCCATTACTGGTAAAATAAGGATTGCCCAATGACTTATTTTATTTGGTATGTCATTTGCTCAAAGAACTACATTTTACTATGACCAGATCACTATAGGCAAGTCCGTAAGTTATTTCAGTAGGTGGAAGGGTTGATCAAACCACTATCTAGTCTGACCTAGACCTACAACATGGCTAATTAAAAAAGATCCCTTTTGTCCAACCTTCGCTTAACTTTTTTCTTTTGACACCAAACAGGACTTTTGAAATGGGAAGCCTTATAAAACCCATTTAGGTACATGTCTATATAAAACACTGTGCTGTTAGAACTGTCTTTTCTTTAAAATTTGAAATATTACATTTTATTATTATGAACAAAAAATAGTCACAATACAGTAAAATACTAATATAATTAAACATTTTTAAACCAATGTTAAAAAAAGGATAACAATAACAGAAATTAGAGATTAGTAAAGGGAAGAAGTGTCCATCCACACAATTCTCAGTTGCCTCCCAAGTAAATGACCAATATTTTGTAGTATATTTTAAATCAATTTTAAAATCATTACAATTCTAGCATAGCCTCTTTAAGTCAGGCAGTTACCCAGTTGCCAAGACATAGATAAAATTGTAAGACGTTTAGAGGTTGATTTCAGTCTTTCTAAAGTTCTTTGTTTTAAGAAAAATTGAATAGGCCAATATTTTTTTTTATCAAGTCATGTTTTTAAATTTAATTGATGATCATTAAACATTTAATAGGATTTGATTTTTGGTGGAACACAATTGTCACCAAATTGGCCATCACTGTTGTTGACAGTGCCATCTTGTTTTTTTGGTCCAAACATGTGCAGATTGGTGGCCGATATATAATTTAGCAGATGTGTATCAGTTGATCTGTAAATTTTGAGCATCTTTCCAGTGCTTTTGGTTACTGAATTCAATGTGCCCATTCTGTACTGGATAATTAGTCAATAACTGGTGATGGATTGAGATTACTAAAGTCGATGATGTCCAAACATTTTATGTGTGACTTTTCTGATATCAGATCCAATCTTTTTCTTATACAGAATTATTGCATTGGGATTGTTTTGTTGTCAAAAAAAGGCATATCAAGAGCTAAAAAACAGCTGATAAACATGATTAACAAGATTGGAATTGACCCCATAATTTTGAACACCAACCATGAATTAATACACAGTTCTGTCTAATCACATCTTGGAAAAAGATCGATCATTTTGATACCAAACATAAGTTGTCTGACATTTTTAATTACCACATGACATAACATTATTAAACCTTATAGCTTAAAATATTGTCAAGTATGTGTATTTGGCGAAACCTAATGTCTATCAGCCAATTTGAGTTTTAGGGCTAGATTTATTAATCTATACGCTCCCCTGTACGCCTCAGTTCGCCTGTGGCGGGGCGAAATTACCCGCAGGTATTCGCTATTGTACACGAACGCTATTTTGCACTTGCGTGCAATCCCACCCCCTGCCCACTCACAGCCAATCAAGCGCGGGCAGGAGCTGTCAATCTCCTCGGTCTGACTAGATCGAGGAGATTGAATTTCACCACCTTAGAGGTGGCGAATAGGTTAGGGAAGTGGCGGTCTGGTGACCGCTGCTTGATAAATACGGAGAGCAAGTTCTTATGAGAACTTGTAGCCATAGGGCTTTAATAAATCTAGCCCTTAGAGTAGAAAAACTGATTTGCCAGACCAGCCTTGAATTACTGGAAATCAATCACTAGATTCAACATGTAGTTTCACAACTACATAGGGATTTACAAATGTGATGTAAGGTGTGTTGCCTACCTATACACTTTTTTACACTACACTCTGTCTATTCAGATTTGCCTTGGAATGAATGATTTTGTTTTATTTTTTTATTTACAGATGTGTATCTATCCAGGAACCACAAGCACATATTTTCAAGAGGTTAAAGGGAAGGGACAGTGTACTGTAAACCTGGTTCCCCTTAATGTGTTTCTAATTACTTGATATAACAGTTGCAAAATTTAAAATGTATGAGAAGTTGCTCTTTTAGGATAATATTTGTATATAAAATGTAAATTTTTTGCTTATTAAAACCACAACCCAATAAAATGGGCTAAGCTTGCAGGGAGAGGATCCAACAGTCAGCAGTTAACTATCTTTATACACAAAGTCCTCCTTATTTTGTATACCCAAAGACTGATACTTTTAATTTTAGACCATTCTCTCCCACCCCTACTGGAAGTGTGATTTCTTCTGCACCATCTTGTTTACACAGCTTATTTATAACCAGTACTGCTGTACTGACATTTTCAGTATAGGTGGCATTTTCAAGATGCAAATGTAACTATTTCAAATGACAAAATAAAGGTAAAAGAGTTATTTGTTTAAAAAAAAAAAAAAAATTAATACACTCCAGCAGGTAAAATGAATTATTAGGGACACATTAACAGTGAGAAAAAAAAAATCACAGTATAATACACTTTTAAAAGTGCAAACTTCTAACGTCTGACATTCTTCAGACTATTATACTACTATAATTATGAGGTTATTATTATATTATTTAAACCTGTTAAATGATCTATTAAACTAACACATGATCCATTATTTTAACTGTATTAAATAATGTGTTTTCAATCTGCTCACATTCAAGAAAAATAAACTCATATATGGACATATATAGAAAAAAAATAAAGAACCTAGGGCGCAATCCGATATCCGTCGTAGTTTTCGGCGCAAGCGAGGGAACCCGCGCAGCCCGTAATTTCACCTCGCAACTCGAGCTATCCAATATACTGCGCCGTCAGATGCTAAACTGGCGTAAGTAGGAAAAACCAGCGATCAGCTGAAATGTGCGCAAATACACATTTTAGTCGTCGCAAGTACTTACGCCAGTATTTTGTTCACGTAAAGTCTCAATAAAGTGTAGTTTTATGCAAATTAGGCTGCGAATCGTAAAAAATAACCGCCAGTTCTAAAAGATGCGCCACGTAATTACGCCATTCAAAAATCATACATAAACCCCTGTGCAGCCGCCATTTTCTTTAGTGTGTTTGGTTGGTTCTTGGAGCTACAGCACACTACAGTGAGTAAGAGAAAGTGGTTAGAGTAGAGAGAGAGGCGCATTGCATATATTTAGTTAGGTCGGATTTGGTGGATTTGTTAAGCTTGTACATTTACTGTCACTTTTTTATATATTGCACACATTTTGCATACACACATATACAAAATACACAACAGGTTTTTTTTATAACACCTTACACATTTTATTTATCTTTTACAGTGTTAAAGGCTGTTTGGTTGTGATTGTGTGTGATTGAAGTGGGATTGAGTGTGAGTGTGTGAGTGTGTGTAGTGTGAGGATGTCAGGGAGAGATAGGGCGGGGGGGAGGAGGGAAGGGGAGTTGCAGGGAGAGGATTATGGTCAGGAAGAGCAGCAGGGTCCCCGTCAGGGAGTCATTGGAGTGGGGAGAGGGAGACTTAGAAGGGAGGATGGGAGTGGGGTTGCCCCAAGGCCAGGCACACTCAGTAGAAGAGGGATAGAGGGTGCACATGGGGATAGAAGGGGGGAGGAGGGAGAGGATAGGGAGGAACCCACACCAGGGACATCCCAGGGAGGGAGCCAGGCGGCCCAGGACGAGGAGCGTATGAGGTGCCCCAACTTCTCCTTTGCTGAAAACCTTGCTCTAGTCCAGGCCGTCCTGGAGAACCATACCGCCCTCTTTGGCCAAGAGAAGGGCAAAGGAGTTGCCTGTAGGCGTAAAGATGCCTGGCTGAAGGTGGAGGAGGCAGTTAATAGTGTGTCCCAGCAGAGGAGGACTGTGGATGGCCTAAAGAAAAGGTGGAATGATTGTAAGAGGAGAGTCAAGGAGAAGATGGGCCAAGAAGCAATGTCCCAGAGGGCAACAGGAGGTGGGCCTCGCCAGGAGGCAGAATATAACAAGTGGCAGGAGCTCATTCGTAGGTCCCTGAGTGTCACAGCAGTCCGTGGACTTCCAGGGGCTCGTGACTCAGGGATTGCAACATCAGCACAGCATGCTGGTGAGTAACATCCCACACACCAGTATTATATGTATTTGAGATATAACATCCTATAATGTCACACATTCATATACACAATGAGGAGAATGGTATTTGGCCTACTAACAAAAACATCTACAATTAGATTTCACATTAAAGGGACATTAAACCAAATCTTTTTATTTCATTATTCAGATAGAGAATACAGTTTTAAACAACATCCCAATTTACTTCTATAATCTAATTTGCTTCATTATTTTGTTATTCTTTGTTTATTAAATATCAATGCACATGGGTGAGCCAATCACACGAGGCATTGATGTGCAGCCACCAATCAGCAGCTTCTGAGCCTATCTAGATATGCTTTTCAGCTAAGAATATCAAGAGAATGAAACAAATTAGGTAATGGAAGTAAATTACAAAGTTGTTTAAAATTGCATGCTCTAGCTGAATCATGAAATAATAAAAATGGGTTTAATGTCCATTTAATACTACTTAACACATTGAAATTCATGATATGAGGTGGAATAGTGAAATACTAACATGTCTCAGAGTAACACAGGCCACAAGCCACATGTAGAGTTTTCAGTAAATGGACACTATAGTCATCACATCCATAGTGTCACTTAAAGAACACATTTTCTCCATCACTGACATGTACACAGAACTATTGTATGAAACACATACATGTATACTTTGCATATTGAAAACCCTCATATCACAAATCTCAATGTGCACATGCATGTTATAGAGTTTGATATGAAAATGTGTATAGGCCCTAGCATGTACATTGTATGCCCACATGGATATATATCTGACTGTACTAATCCCTCTCATCGTTTGACTCCTCCACAGAACCTCCAGTCACCAGGGTGCAAACGCCCATGCATCTACCTCCACCACCGCCACAGAGAATGCCTCCACCACAACCACTGGTCCAGAGAGTCCAGCAAGAGTATGCTCCCAGGCATGAGCTGGGTTGGACTGCCTCTGTTGAGGATCCAGATGTCATGCCACCAGCATTGCAAGACGATCCCTGGCAGGATCCCTGGCCGGAGGACTATTCCTTTGGCTTTGAGGGGGAGCCAAGTCAGCCCCAAAGGGTAGATGTTTTTACCCCCCCACCCCCCACCAATATCAGGCCAGTCAGGGATTATACCACCAGGCTGAGTGGGTGCACACCAGTCAGCAATGGGACTACCAGTCCACCCGGAGATCTCCACCATCTGCTTCCCTTGGAAGAGCTCCAGCATCTGAGGAGGAGCATATAGCTGTCATCATTCCTCAGGCTGCACCGCCTGTCATCATCCCTCAGGCAGCACCAGCTGTGATCCCTCAGGCAGCACCAGCTGTGATCCTGCAAGCAGCACCAGCTGTGATCCCTCAGGCAGCACCAGCTGTGATCCCTCATGCAGCACCAGCTGTGATCCCTCAGGCAGCACCAGCTGTCATTACTCAGGCAGCACCAGCTGTGATCCCGCAAGCAGCACCAGCTGTCATTCCTCAGGCAGCACCAGCAGCTGAGGATGTTCAAGTTGAAACAGCAGCTAGAGGTGAACCTGCACCTAGAATCCCTGCTGGTCAAGAGCCTGTAGATCCTCTGTATTCTGAGATGGGCGATGAATACATTTCCATCCATAGGAAACTCCTAGCAAGCTGTGAGAGAAGACAGAGAGATCAACACAGGTTTTACAGGAGCCAACAGACCTTACTCCAGCGCTCCATTGAGCTGCAACGGGATATGGCAGCCTCTTTAACTGGTATAGTACAAAACCAATCTCAGATGATGAGAGTTATTTCGGATATGCAGATGCAGACTGACAACAGATGGCGAGAACAAAACCAACTGTTGGGTGTGTTGGTGGATCATTTCACACACCAGCAGGACATTGCCTCCAGCCTCTCATCTGTGGCCAGCACTCCAGCTGAATCATCGGAATCCTCACAACCCAGAAGAACCAGGAGATCCACTCCAGGCACCTCAGAACCCTCATCCAAGAAGGCCAAAAAAAAATATTATTCTTATAGTTGACCATAGATCTTGTCCTCTGTTATTTACCATATAATTGTCATCCACATCCATGTGAGGTGTGTTTTAGTACAGTAATATTGTTAAAACATATTATAATACCTGTGTTGAAATGGCCCAAAAAGGTATTATTATCATGTTTATGACATATTCCTGTTCTATAAACCACATCACATAGTTGTGTATGAAGGGTACATATAGTAATATTCACTTCTAAGATGTAAATCAATGTTTCTCACATCCAATATAAATTGACACATGGGTATATCTAACTAATAATGTATTTACAGAAGGTGTCAACATAAGGTATAATCATCTATTATCATCATTCTTAATGATAGTCAATAAATCATTGTGAACTAAACATGAATGAAACAAATGAGAAATATACAGTAATTAGGGTTGTTAAGGGAAGGGGGTTGGGATGTAGTAGTTTAACTTACATGCAGTGGAAATCCGAAGTATGTAATTCTGCAAGACATGATATATACACATGCAATGGTTGGTGAGGTACTGTCAAACATTATAATACATGTGAATGTTACGGTTTACTGTACTTATGAACAAGTAACTTACAGGTGAAGTATTCCTGGATGACATAATCCCTCACTTCATTCCCCCTCAGTGTCCCCCTGTCCACATCCTCAGGTACAGGAACCAGCTGCTGCTGCTGCTCTGGGTCAATGTCCCCCAACAAACTTGTGTCCACAGCAATGTTGTGTAGAATACAACAAGCATTGACAATGGAACACACTTTGTTGGGGTTATACTGTAGTGCTCCGCCTGTAACATCCAGACACCTGAACCTGGTTTTTAATAGGCCAAAGCTCCTTTCGATTACATTCCTTGTTCTTATGTGGGCCTCCTGGTACCTGAGTTGTGGCTCTGTAAGGGGGTGCACCAAGGGGGTTAATAGCCATGGTCTGCAGCCGTACCCTGCGTCACCTGTCATGTAACATATGTATTCTGATTACTACAGGTACTTAAAGGGACATAACATGGATTTCATTTAAAAGATATATTTAATCAAAACATTAAATTTGTGCATTGTAAGCAATCTAGTTTTATGCCAGGATTAGTCTAGACCAAAATTCTATTTTAAAGGACCAGTCAACACAGTAGATTTTCATAATCAACAAATGCAAGATAACAAGACAATGCAATAGCACTTAGTCTAAAATACCAATTTTTTTTTTATGACAATTTAAAAAGTTATGTATTTTTCAACTCCCCCTGTACCATGTGACAGCCATCAGCCATTCACAAATGCATACACACTTATTCTTGCACATGCTCAGTAGGAACTGGTGACTCAAAAAGTTAAAATATAAAAATACTGTGCACATTTTGTTAATGGAAGTAAATTGGAGAGTTGATTAAAATTAAAAGTCCTATCTGAATAATGAAAGTGTAATTTATACTAGACTGTCCCTTTAAAAAGAACCTGCATAATGCCAAAATTACCTATGCAGAGGTCCGAGCAGCTATCAAAGATCTTAAGCCAAGCAAAGCCCCGGGCCCAGATGGTTTCCCGGGGGAATATTATAAAGCTTTCAGGGATATTCTACTGCCTCACCTAGTAGTATTTGCCAACCACATTATGGAAGGGGGAGATATACCTATAGAACTGCTTCAGGCTAGGATAGTGGTGATACAAAAACAGGGGAGGGACCCCCATTTTTGCGCTAATTACAGACCGATTTCCCTTATCAACCAGGACCTTAAAATAGTTACAAA
Source organism: Bombina bombina (assembly GCF_027579735.1). Classification (NCBI taxonomy): domain Eukaryota; kingdom Metazoa; phylum Chordata; class Amphibia; order Anura; family Bombinatoridae; genus Bombina; species Bombina bombina. The sequence goes on along the minus strand of NC_069500.1, from coordinate 233,565,156 downwards.
AATCTTAGCCAACAGGCTGAAACACATCCTACCCTCAGTCATACATCCTGACCAAGTCGGATTTGTTAAGGATAGGGAAGCCCCTGATAATATTCGAAGGATGGTATCGGTCATTGACTTTCTTCGGGATAGGGGGATGCCTTCTCTGATCCTATCTTTGGATGCGGAGAAGGCATTCGACCGGGTTGATTGGAAATACATGCTACGATTGCTGACATTAATGGGATTTAAGGGACGGTTTATGAACGCTATTGAGGGATTATATTCGACACCCACAGCCCAGGTCAGAGCAATTGGACATCAGTCAGAGACCATACATATACTCAATGGCACACGGCAGGGATGTCCTCTGTCGCCCTTGATTTTTGCGCTTTGCATAGAACCCTTTGCTGCATATATACGTAACTGCCCGGATATCTGGGGACTAGAGGTAGGGACAATACATCATAAGATTACTTTGTTCGCAGATGATGTGCTACTAACCATTTCGAAACCACTGATCTCATTGCCACATGTATATCAGGCCATACAATTATTTTCTCAGATATCGGGTTATAAAATTAATGTGGACAAATGTGAAGCACTTCCCCTGTCGATACCTAAGCACACCATTAAGACGATTGAGACAAATTTTGATTTCAAGTGGGTTTCAGATGGGCTAAAATACCTGGGGATAAAATTGACTACTCACTCTTCCAAGTTATACGCCGCAAATTACCTTCCCATATACAAGGCAATTAGATCAGACTTGGGAAAATAGAGGAAGATGGGTTTTTCTTGGTATGGGAGACTATCTGCCGTCAAGATGACGATTTTGCCCAGAATCCTCTATCTATTTAGGGTCCTCCCAATTAAAGTCAATAACTTAGATTTAGATAATCTTCAACGAGACATACATAGATTCTTAAGGGACAACAAACACCCTAGGATTCCACATCAAATTCTGATGAGACACAGACAATTGGGGGGGTGGGGGCCCCCAACTTACATGACTACTATAAAGCAGCTAGACTGGCGCAAGACTCATTACTTGCGAGAAGACAGAAAGATGTTCTCTGGCCTGCCTTAGAGGCTGCTATAGGGGGGATGGAGTATCCTTTGGGGTATTGTAAAGAATAAAGACACAATGATTTATCAAAACAAAACTACACAATTGACCAGGCAACAATGGACTAAGATACAAAGGATAGGGAAGCTGATGCCTAAACAATCCCTAATGATACCATTAAAATATTTGATAAATGAGGAATTTATATACCATATAAAGAAATGGGAAAACAAAGGCCTATACAGGGTGGCAGATATGCAGTCACAAGGTAAATTATTGACCTTTACACAACTTAGACAGAAGTTAGAGCCTATTCAGATACAATGGTTCCTCTACCTACAGGTCATTTCAGCTATACAATCATATATCAACAGGGCCAAGACACATAGTCAAAGGACGACTCTCGAAAACTTATGCTCAGCAGCCATTAGACCCAAGAAAGCAATTTCTAGATTATACATATCACTACAAGAAGATAACAATGTAACTAAATCTACACTGCTGCTAAACTGGGAGGAGGATATTGCTGGAGAGTATGTGATTGACAAATGGAATGATATATTCTATTATGCTAGTAAAGGCCTTATGAGCGCAGACCTTAGAGAGAACGTACTGAAAACAACCTTTAGATGGTACTTAACACCTGTGAAAACATCTCATATGACACCGGGAAACTCTAGACTTTGCTATAGAGGGTGTGGGGTCAGGGGATCATATCTCCATATGTGGTGGGAATGCCCTAGAGTCCAAACCATTTGGCGAAAATTGTCTTTATTGCTGAGCACCCTGCTAACCGAGACGTCTTGTTGCACGAGACGGTCCCAAGATTAAACCCACACATAAACACTTTTATTCGAATTTTATGTACCACTACAAGAATAGCTATAGCTAAATATTGGAAAAGCGAGATACCGACGTGGACAGAGGTCCTTAATAGAATACAATTGGTTTATTTAATGTACGAGACAGCAGCATATATACAGGACACAGGGCCTACGTTCCAGAAGATCTGGTTTTACTGGATAATTAAAGAGGGTGCAGAAATAAGGTAGGAGGAAAAACAGGGACTCCTTTAGAGGAAGATAGTCGCTGATCTGACACGAGAGATTATTTAAGATAAGGAAAATTGATGAGGAAGCTACTAATAGCAATATAAGTGAGATATAAGGCGTGAGGTACCTGTGACTCCATTAGTTTAATTTGTTATGTTACGAGAGATGTTGAGTTTTGTTTATCTGTTCTAATTAGTTTAACGATAATGCTAAAGTTATGTGAATCTGACCCCCCATGACTAGTTACTTCCAACATAGAGTCATATATCTACGGATGTATAAAAGAAGTAATGGAAGGAAAAATATGAAAAGGGGAGAAACCTCCATATACTCTGAGACAGACTACAGCAAAGGTAGCAGCTTAATTTAAATGGAGATATCTTATGGACATGAGGATATAGATAAATACAGAGGGTTTTATTGGACATTCTGCTCAAGGAACTCCCTTCAGCTGAGAACCATTCGTACCTCATTATTTAAGTATGAGTAAGGTACTCTTTATCATGCAGCTGAATGTTTTTCTCTGTTTTTTTTTTGTGTTTTTCTTTTTTTTTCTTTGTGCTTGCTTAATGTATGTTACATGTAATGTATCTGAAGTGTAAAGAGGAGGTTTGTGGTTGAATAAAAAATATTTTATCTAAAAAGAACCTGCAATTTTCAGCAACTTTATAATTTACTTCTATTAGATTGCTCCATTCTCTAGATAACATTTGCTGACAAGCATATTAGGAAAGTGTAATTTATAACTAGACTGTCCCTTTAAAAAGAACCTGCAATTTTCAGCAACTTTATAATTTACTTCTATTAGATCATTTGCTCCATTCTCTAGATAACATTTGCTGACACGCATATTAGATATGCTCATTAGCTGCTGATTGGTGGCTGCACATAGAAGCCTCATATGATTGGCTCATCTATGTGCATTGTTATTTTTTCAACAAAGGATATCTAAAGAATAAATCAAATGAGATAATAGAAGTGAATTGTAATGCTGTTTAACATTGCATTCTCTATCTGAAACATGAGATAATTAATTTGTGTTTAATGTCCCTTTAGTAGAAATATACAGACAGAATGAAGGTACTCACCAAGCAGCCATCCTCCAGAGAGTGTTCTATTTTCAAACATATGGAATAAGGAGGTCTGGCGCAGGATGTAGCAATCATGTGCACTCCCCGGGAAGCCTGCATACACATGTATGAATTTCAGAGTGGTATCGCAGACCATCTGGCAATTTAATGAGTGAAACCCTTTCCTGTTAATATAGAGGATTGGCTCCTCTTGTGGGGCCACGATACACACATGTGTGCAATCAATTGCCCCCATGACATTTGGAATACCCCCCAGTCGATAGAAGCCTTGTTTAAGACGGTTCCATTCCTGGGGGGTACGGGGAAATGAATGTATCGTTGTGTCTGGTTATCTAGAGTAGTCAAAACCTCCCCTAGAATCCTGGAGAAGGTAGACTGCGCTAGGCCAGACACAAGCCCCTCTGTTGACTGGTATGAGCGGTTGCCAGGAAGTGTACAACACACAACAGCTTCTGCATACCAGTCAGAGCTCGGTTCCTATACGCTTGAGGGTCAATATCATCCTTCAAGACCTCATATAGGTTAATGAGGCTTGCAGAAGTCAAGCAATACTTTTCCCTGACCTCCACTTCTGTCATCCCAAACAGGGTGACCCTAACCCTGTGTATCCTTGGTGCTCTTCCCCTCTGCTGATGCCTTCATCTTATAGGCTGTGCTGGCCTATGGGCAGCTGCAGCAACAGCAGCATGGGGAGCACCAGGAACAGGGACAACAGCAGGAGGAGCAGGGAGGGCAGCAGCAGCAGCTGGAGCAGGGACAGCTACAGCACCATGACCAGGGACCTCAGCAGCAGGAATACCATCCAAAACAGGGGCTTGTAGGGGTTCCAGCACCCCTTGTGCCCCACGACGCTGTCTCACTCTGAATGCAATATATTGAAAGGGAAACATGGTGGCTAATGAGGGTGTGCATTGGCAGGTGTTTTAAGGCTGCAGGTGAGAGGTTGTGCTGTTTGTGATTGGTTTGACACACTTGCAGGGGCAGGAATAATAAATGCTTTTAACAGGTTAACTATTTGTGATCAAGCTGCCGCTTTGTATATTGTTAAGCATGCATTTGTAAGGCCTTCAGAGAGTTACGTTGGTTTCTAAGTCAGTGCAAGGGTTCCTGCGGCTGAAATTTGTGGCGAGATGAGAATGCAGTAGATTTTCTGAAATCTGCGCGCGTAAGTCCTTACACTGTATATTGGATACCAAACTGCGCGTGTTTTGTTTGTCAGTCTATGGGCCAAAAAACGACGGGTGAAGGCAGAAATATACGCATGTAATTCTAAGTTACGCCGTATATAGGATACCAAACCCTCGCAAATATTGGCGGCGCCGCCTTTTGCGGGCGACGATTTATATCGGATCGAGGCCCTAGTATTTTGCTGACAACCCATCTGGTCCTGGTCTTTTCCACTGGTTTAAAGTTTTTTATAGCTTCCATTAGCTCTTCTATGGAAATAGGTTTATCAAGCATATCAATTATATCAGGTCTAAGGGATGGAAGCCTATCTTTTTGTACATAATTAGTACACCACACTAGAAAATCAAGGTCCCTATTGTTAGAGGGCAGATTATATAGTTTGCTATACTAATCAGTAAAGATTTGAGTAATGTCTACAGTGGTCTTGGCCCCCACCCTGGTTTGTCGTTTTAGTTTATTAACATACGCCTAGATTTAGAGTTCTGCGTTAGGGTTAAAAAGCAGCATTAAGGGGACCTAACACTGCTTTTTAATGCACGCTGGTATTTAGAGTCTATCTTTTCTATGGGATTTGCCTAACGCTGGTATTACGAGTCTTGGAAGAAGTGAGCGGTAGACCCTCTACCGACAAGACTCCAACCGCAAAAAAAAGTCAGTAGTTAAGAGTTTTATGGGCTAACGCGGGAATATAAAGCTCTTAACTACTGTGGTTTAAAGTACACTAACAACCATAAACTACCTATGAACCCCTAAACCGAGGCCCCCCCCCCCCCACATCGCAAACCCTATAATAATTTTTTTAACCCCTAATCTGCCGCTCCGGACACCGCCGCCACCTACATTATCCCTATGAACCCCTAATCTGCTGCCCCTAACATCGACGACACCTATATTTTATTTATTAGCCCCTAATTTGCCCCCCCCCATGTCGCCGCCACCTACCTACACTTATTAACCCCTAATCTGCCGACCGGACCTCGCCGCCACTATAATAAATGTATTAACCCCTAAATCGCCGCACTCCCGCCTCGCAAACACTATAAATAATTGTATTAACCCCTAATCTGCCCTCCCTAACATCGCCGCCAACTACCTACAATTATTAACCCCTAATCTCCAACCCCCAATGTCGCCGCTACTATAATAAAGTTATTAACCCCTAAACCTAAGTCTAACCCTAACACCCCCTAACTTAAATATAATTTAAATTAAACAAAATAAATTTACTATAATTAAATAAATTATTCCAATTTAAAACTAAATACATACCTACAAAATAAACCCTAATATAGCTAAAATATAACTAATAGTTACATTGTAGCTATTTTAGGATTTATATTTATTTTAAAGGCAACTTTGTATTTATTTTAACTAGGTACAATAGCTATTAAATAGTTAATAACTATTTAATAGCTACCTAGTTAAAATAATTACAAAATTATCTGTAAAATAAATCCTAACCTAAGTTACAAATACACCTAAAACTACACTATCAATAAATTAATTAAATAAATTACCTACAATTACCTAAACTAAAATACAATTAAATAAACTAATCTATAATAAAAAAATAAACACTAAATTACAGAAAATAAAAAAAAAATTAAAAGAAGTTTAAACTAATTACACCTAATCTAAGCCCCCTAATAAAATAAAAAAGCCCCCAAAATAATAAAATGCCCTACCCTATTCTAAATTACAAAGTAATCAGCTCTTTTACCAGCCCTCAAAAGGGCTTTTTGCGGGGCATTGCCCCAAAGTAATCAGCTCTTTTACCTGTAAAAAAAATACAACCCCCCCAACATTAAAACCCACCACCCACATACCCCTACTCTAACCCACCCAAACCCCCCATAAATAAACCTAACACTAACCCCCTGAAGATCTCCCTTCCTTGAGTCGTCTTCACCCAGCCTAGCCGAATTCTTCATCCAAGTGGAACAAGAAGAGTTCCTCCATCCGGTAGAAGTCTTCATCCAAGCGGGGCAGAAGAGGTCTTCCATCCTATTGAAGTGTTCATCCAAGCGGCATCTTCTATCTTCATCCATCCGGAGCGGAGCGGCAGCATCCTGAAGACCTCCGACGTGGAACATCCATCCTGGCCGATGACTGAACTACGAATGACGGTTCCTTTAAATGACGTCATCCAAGATGGCGTCCCTCGAATTCCGATTGGCTGATAGGATTCTGTCAGCCAATCGGAATTAAGGTAGGAAAATTCTGATTGGCTGATTCAATCAGCCAATCAGATTGAAGTTCAATCCGATTGGCTGATCCAATCAGCCAATCGGATTGACCTTGCATTCTATTGGCTGATCGGAATAGTTGGGGGGGATTGTATTTTTATTTACAGGTAAAAGAGCTTATTACTTTGGGGCAATGCCCCGCAAAAAGCCCTTTTAAGGGCTGGTAAAAGAGCTGATTACTTTGTAATTTAGAATAGGGTAGGGCATTTTATTATTTTGGGGGGCTTTTTTATTTTATTAGGGGGCTTAGATTAGGTGTAATTAGTTTAAACTTCTTGTAAATTTTTTTATTTTCTGTAATTTAGTGTTTGTTTTTGTATTATAGATTAGTTTAATTGTATTTTAGTTTAGCTAATTGTAGGTCATTTATTTAATTAATTTATTGATAGTGTAGTGTTAGGTGTATTTGTAACTTAGGTTAGGATTTATTTTACAGGTAATTTTGTAATTTATTTAATAGCTATAGCTATTGTACCTAGTTAAAATAAATACAAAGTTGCCTGTAAAATAAATATAAATCCTAAAATAGCTACAATGTAACTATTAGTTATATTGTAGCTATATTAGGGTTTATTTTATAGGTATTTAGTTTTAAATAGGAATAACTTATTTAATTATAGTAAATTTATTTAGATTAATTTAAATTATATTTAAGTTAGGGGGGTGTTAGGATTAGTGTTAGACTTAGGTTTAGGGGTTAATAACTTTATTATAGTAGCAGCGACATTGGGGTCGGCAGATTAGGGGTTAATAATTGTAGGTAGGTGGCGGCGATGTTAGGGAGGGCAGATTAGGGGTTAATGAAATTTATTATAGTGTTTGCAAGGCGGGAGTGCGGCAGTTTAGGGGTTAATACATTTATTACAGTGGCGGCGATGTCCGGTCGGCAGATTAGGGGTTAATTAGTGTAGGTAGGTGGCGGCAACGTTGGGGGGGCAGATTAGGGGTTAATAAATATAATATAGGTGTCGGCGATGTTAGGGGCAGCAGATTAGGGGTTCATAGCGATAATGTAGGTTGCGGTGGTGTCCGGAGCGGTAGATTAGGGGTTAATAAAAAAATGCAGGTGTCAGCGATAGCGGGGGCGGCAGATTAGGGGTTAATAAGTGTAAGGTTAGGGGTGCTTAGACTCGGGGTTCATGTTAGGGTGTTAGGTGTAGACTTAGAGAGAGTTTTCCCATAGGAAACAATGGGGCTGCGTTAGGAGCTGAACGCTGCTTTTTTGCAGGTGTTAGGTTTTTTTTTCAGCCGGCTCAGCCCCATTGTTTCCTATGGGGATATCGTGCACAAGCACGTTTTTCCAGCTTACCGCTACCGTAAGCAGCGCTGGTATTGAGGGTTGAAGTAGAGCTAAATTATGCTCAACGCTCCCTTTTCTGAGACTAACACAGCCATTCAGCTACAATACAAGCGTTGTCTTAAGGGTGCGCTGGAAAAAAAAGGAACATTAGCACCGCTGGTCTTTACCGACAAAACTCTAAATCTAGGCGATAGGTTTTGAGTGATTTTCTTCTAAGTGCTCTAGCCAGACGTCTACCGGCTTTATTGCTTTCATTAAAGAGTTTTCTTTGCAAGTGAAAAGCTTGTTAGTGTGCCTGTTGATGTAATAGGTCTTGAAGCAATAATCTAATTTCAGACAATTGTTGTGAAATGATAATTAGTGATGTCGCAAACCTAAAATTTTCGGTTCGCGAACCGCGGACTCAAACTTCCGGTATTGTTCATGAACGTGCGAAACGCGCGAACCGCCATTGAATTCAATAGGCAGGCGAACTTTAAAATCTACAAGGACTCTTTCTGGCCACATTAGTGATGGAAAAGTTGTTTCAAGGGTACTAACACCTGGACTGTTGTATGCTGGAGGGGGATCCCTGGCAAAACTCCCATGGAAAATTACATAGTTGATGCAGAGTCTGCTTTTAAGCCATAATGGGTCTAAATCAACTAACATTCCCAAAGTGGCTGTCTCAAAACATCCCGGACAGAAGATAGATTGATAGTGATAGATAGGATAGATAGATATACATAGATTGATAGTTAGATAGAATCGATAGAAGAGAAATAGATAGATTTGTTAGATATATAATTACACTAATAAATTCTAATAATCAAACATGCGTTCTTGGACCCAACTAGCTTGTGTCAATTAGTACTTTTCTTAGCACTTTAATCCCTGTTCCCCCCCCCTATCGGGGGAGTTCTATATGGCCTGCCAGATTACCCTGAAAAATTATAATAATAAGACATGTGGTCTGCTACCTATTTTAACGAGGTTGTGTTTTAAGTACTACCATTCTTAGCACTTTAATCTCTGTAACTCCCCCTATTTGGTGAGGTCTATACGGCCTGGATGATTACCCATACAAAATATAATAATAAGACATCTGCTCTTGGTCTGCGACCCATGGTAACTATGTTGTGTTAATTAGTAATGTCCTTCGCATTTTAATAGCTGTTACTCATACTCACCCTATCGGTGGAGGTCTATATGGCCTGCATGATTACCCTTACAAAATATAACAACCAAACATATGTTCTGGGACCCATGGTAAGTAGGTTGTGTTATGTAGTACTGTTCTTTGCATTTTCATACCTGTTACAACACCAAATGGTGGCAGGTCTATCTGTCCTTCATGATTAGCTGCACCCAAACCCAAAAAAAAGCCGAGTGGTCTTAGACTAACACCCATGGCTAACTCTGTTGTTTCAATTAGTACTATTCTTAGCACTTTCATCCCTGTTACGGGCGGTCTACATGGCCATCATGATTAGCCGAACAAAATACTACAATCCAACCTTTGCTCAGTCTTCATAAGCCCTTCATTGTCTGTATTTTGATAGTACAGTTCTTATTATTTTTATAGCTGATACAACACCGAATGTTGTCAGCTCTATATGGCCTGCATGATTAGCTGCACCCAATACAAAAATAAATCCAAGCGGTCTTGGATTAACACCCATGGCTAACTCTGTTGTTTCAAGTAGTACTATTCTTAGCACTTTCATCTCATCATCCCTGTTACTTCCAGGACTCTCGGTGGTGGTGGTCTACATGGCCATCATGATTAGCCTAACCAAATACTGCAATCCAACCTTGGCTCAGTCTTCCTAAGGCCCTTCATTGGCTGTATTTTGGTAGTACTGTTCTTATTACTACATGGTGGTCTACATGGACATCATGATTAGCCTAACCAAATACTACAATCCAACCTTGGCTCAGTCTTCCTAAGGCCCTTCATTGGCTGTATTTTGGTAGTACTGTTCTTATTAGTTTAATAGCTGATACGACACCGAATGTTGTCAGCTCTATATGGCCTGCATGAATAGCCGCACCCAAAGCCAAAAAAAAGCCAAGCGGTTTTGCACTAACACCCATGGCTAACTCTGTTGTTTCAAGTTCTACTATTCTTAGCTCTTTCATCTCATCATCCCTGTTACTTCCAGGACTCTCGGTGGTGGTGGTCTACATGGCCATCATGATTAGCCTAACCAAATACTACAATCCAACCTTGGCTCAGTCTTCCTAAGGCCCTTCATTGGCTGTATTTTGGTAGTACTGTCATCCTTTTGAATAAAAGATTACAGTAAAGGCATTGATTTTAGAAACCCACAGATCATTATTTGCAACCGTGAATTTAGAAAAAAAATTGATTACACACCCGTCACACTTATTTATGCTCAGGCCTTTTTAATACGAGGGTCCCGGAGCCTCAACCGAAACAACAGCATGAAAGAGGAGATATGTCATCCTTTTGAATAAAAGATTACAGTAAAGGCATTGATTTTAGAAACCCACAGATCATTATTTGCAACCGTGAAATTAGAAAAAAACATTGATTAGACAGCCGTGACACTTATTTATGCTCAGGCCTTTTTAATACGAGGGTCCCGGAGCCTCAACCGAAACAACAGCATGAAAGAGGAGATATGTCATCCTTTTGAATAAAAGATTACAGGAAAGGCATTGATTTTAGAAACCCACAGATCATTATTTGCAACCGTGAAATTAGAAAAAAACATTGATTACACAGCCGTGACACTTATTTATGCTCAGGCCTTTTTAATACGAGGGTCCCAGAGCCTCAATCGAAACAACAGCATGAAAGAGGAGATATGTCATCCTTTTGAATAAAAGATTACAGGAAAGGCATTGATTTTAGAAACCCACATATCATTATTTGCAACCGTGAAATTAGAAAAAAACATTGATTACACAGCCGTGACACTTATTTATGCTCAGGCCTTTTTAATACGAGGGTCCCGGAGCCTCAACCGAAACAACAGCATGAAAGAGGAGATATGTCATCCTTTTGAATAAAAGATTACAGGAAAGGCATTGATTTTAGAAACCCACAGATCATTATTTGCAACCGTGAATTTAGAAAAAAAAATTGATTACACACCCGTGACACTTATTTATGCTCAGGCCTTTTTAATACGAGGGTCCCGGAGCCTCAACCGAAACAACAGCATGAAAGAGGAGATATGTCATCCTTTTGAATAAAAGATTACAGTAAAGGCATTGATTTTAGAAACCCACAGATCATTATTTGCAACCGTGAAATTAGAAAAAAACATTGATTACACAGCCGTGACACTTATTTATGCTCAGGCCTTTTTAATACGAGGGTCCCGGAGCCTCAACCAAAACAACAGCATGAAAGAGGAGATATGTCATCATGAAAGAGGAGATATGTCATCCTTTTGAATAAAAGATTACAGGAAAGGCATTGATTTTAGAAACCCACAGATCATTATTTGCAACCGTGAAATTAGAAAAAAAAAATTAATTACACACCCGTGACACTTATTTATGCTCCGGCCTTTTTAATACGATGGTCCCGGAGCCTCAACCGAAACAACAGCATGAAAGAGGAGATATGTCATCCTTTTGAATAAAATATTACAGTAAAGGCATTGATTTTAGAAACCCACAGATCATTATTTGCAACCGTGAAATTAGAAAAAAAATTGATTACACAGCCGTGACACTTATTTATGCTCAGGCCTTTTTAATACGAGGGTCCCGGAGCCTCAACCGAAACAACAGCATGAAAGAGGAGATATGTCATCCTTTTGAATAAAAGATTACAGGAAAGGCATTGATTTTAGAAACCCACAGATCATTATTTGCAACCGTGAATTTAGAAAAAAGAAATTGATTACACACCCGTGACACTTATTTATGCTCAGGCCTTTTTAATACGAGGGTCCCGGAGCCTCAACCGAAACAACAGCATGAAAGAGGAGATATGTCATCCTTTTGAATAAAATATTACAGTAAAGACATTGATTGTAGAAACCCACAGATCATTATTTGCAACCGTGAAATTAGAAAAAAACATTGATTAGACAGCCGTGACACTTATTTATGCTCAGGCCTTTTTAATACGAGGGTCCCGGAGCCTCAACCGAAACAACAGCATGAAAGAGGAGATATGTCATCCTTTTGAATAAAAGATTACAGGAAAGGCATTGATTTTAGAAACCCACAGATCATTATTTGCAACCGTGAAATTAGAAAAAAACATTGATTACACAGCCGTGACACTTATTTATGCTCAGGCCTTTTTAATACAAGGGTCCCGGAGCCTCAACCGAAACAACAGCATGAAAGAGGAGATATGTCATCCTTTTGAATAAAAGATTACAGGAAAGGCATTGATTTTAGAAACCCACATATCATTATTTGCAACCGTGAAATTAGAAAAAAACATTGATTACACAGCCGTGACACTTATTTATGCTCAGGCCTTTTTAATACGAGGGTCCCGGAGCCTCAACCGAAACAACAGCATGAAAGAGGAGATATGTCATCCTTTTGAATAAAAGATTACAGGAAAGGCATTGATTTTAGAAACCCACAGATCATTATTTGCAACCGTGAATTTAGAAAAAAAAATTGATTACACACCCGTGACACTTATTTATGCTCAGGCCTTTTTAATACGAGGGTCCCGGAGCCTCAACCGAAACAACAGCATGAAAGAGGAGATATGTCATCCTTTTGAATAAAAGATTACAGTAAAGGCATTGATTTTAGAAACCCACAGATCATTATTTGCAAACGTGAAATTAGAAAAAAACATTGATTACACAGCCGTGACACTTATTTATGCTCAGGCCTTTTTAATACGAGGGTCCCGGAGCCTCAACCGAAACAACAGCATGAAAGAGGAGATATGTCATCCTTTTGAATAAAAGATTACAGGAAAGGCATTGATTTTAGAAACCCACAGATCATTATTTGCAACCGTGAAATTAGAAAAAAAAATTGATTACACACCCGTGACACTTATTTATGCTCAGGCCTTTTTAATACGAGGGTCCCGGAGCCTCAACCGAAACAACAGCATGAAAGAGGAGATATGTCATCCTTTTGAATAAAAGATTACAGGAAAGGCATTGATTTTAGAAACCCACAGATCATTATTTGCAACCGTGAAATTAGAAAAAAACATTGATTACACAGCCGTGACACTTATTTATGCTCAGGCCTTTTTAATACGAGGGTCCCGGAGCCTCAACCAAAACAACAGCATGAAAGAGGAGATATGTCATCCTTTTGAATAAAAGATTACAGGAAAGGCATTGATTTTAGAAACCCACAGATCATTATTTGCAACCGTGAAATTAGAAAAAAAAATTGATTACACACCCGTGACACTTATTTATGCTCCGGCCTTTTTAATACGATGGTCCCGGAGCCTCAACCCAAACAACAGCATGAAAGAGGAGATATGTCATCCTTTTGAATAAAAGATTACAGTAAAGGCATTGATTTTAGAAACCCACAGATCATTATTTGCAACCGTGAAATTAGAAAAAAACATTGATTACACAGCCGTGACACTTATTTATGCTCAGGCCTTTTTAATACAAGGGTCCCGGAGCCTCAACCGAAACAACAGCATGAAAGAGGAGATATGTCATCCTTTTGAATAAAAGATTACAGGAAAGGCATTGATTTTAGAAACCCACAGATCATTATTTGCAACCGTGAATTTAGAAAAAAAAATTGATTACACACCCGTGACACTTATTTATGCTCAGGCCTTTTTAATACGAGCGTCCCGGAGCCTCAACCGAAACAACAGCATGAAAGAGGAGATATGTCATCCTTTTGAATAAAAGATTACAGGAAAGGCATTGATTTTAGAAACCCACAGATCATTATTTGCAACCGTGAAATTAGAAAAAAAAATTGATTACACACCCGTGACACTTATTTATGCTCCGGCCTTTTTAATACGATGGTCCCGGAGCCTCAACCCAAACAACAGCATGAAAGAGGAGATATGTCATCCTTTTGAATAAAAGATTACAGTAAAGGCATTGATTTTAGAAACCCACAGATCATTATTTGCAACCGTGAAATTAGAAAAAAACATTGATTACACAGCCGTGACACTTATTTATGCTCAGGCCTTTTTAATACAAGGGTCCCGGAGCCTCAACCGAAACAACAGCATGAAAGAGGAGATATGTCATCCTTTTGAATAAAAGATTACAGGAAAGGCATTGATTTTAGAAACCCACAGATCATTATTTGCAACCGTGAATTTAGAAAAAAAAATTGATTACACACCCGTGACACTTATTTATGCTCAGGCCTTTTTAATACGAGCGTCCCGGAGCCTCAACCGAAACAACAGCATGAAAGAGGAGATATGTCATCCTTTTGAATAAAAGATTACAGGAAAGGCATTGATTTTAGAAACCCACAGATCATTATTTGCAACCATGAAATTAGAAAAAAACATTGATTACACAGCCGTGACACTTATTTATGCTCAGGCCTTTTTAATACGAGGGTCCCGGAGCCTCAACCGAAACAACAGCATGAAAGAGGAGATATGTCATCCTTTTGAATAAAAGATTACAGGAAAGGCATTGATTTTAGAAACCCACAGATCATTATTTGCAACCGTGAATTTAGAAAAAAAAATTGATTACACACCCGTGACACTTATTTATGCTCAGGCCTTTTTAATACGAGGGTCCCGGAGCCTCAACCGAAACAACAGCATGAAAGAGGAGATATGTCATCCTTTTGAATAAAAGATTACAGGAAAGGCATTGATTTTAGAAACCCACAGATCATTATTTGCAACCGTGAAATTAGAAAAAAACATTGATTACACAGCCGTGACACTTATTTATGCTCAGGCCTTTTTAATACGAGGGTCCCGGAGCCTCAACCAAAACAACAGCATGAAAGAGGAGATATGTCATCCTTTTGAATAAAAGATTACAGGAAAGGCATTGATTTTAGAAACCCACAGATCATTATTTGCAACCGTGAAATTAGAAAAAAAAATTGATTACAAACCCGTGACACTTATTTATGCTCCGGCCTTTTTAATACGATGGTCCCGGAGCCTCAACCGAAACAACAGCATGAAAGAGGAGATATGTCATCCTTTTGAATAAAAGATTACAGGAAAGGCATTGATTTTAGAAACCCACAGATCATTATTTGCAACCGTGAAATTAGAAAAAAACATTGATTACACAGCCGTGACACTTATTTATGCTCAGGCCTTTTTAATACGAGGGTCCCGGAGCCTCAACCGAAACAACAGCATGAAAGAGGAGATATGTCATCCTTTTGAATAAAAGATTACAGGAAAGGCATTGATTTTAGAAACCCACAGATCATTATTTGCAACCGTGAAATTAGAAAAAAACATTGATTACACAGCCGTGACACTTATTTATGCTCAGGCCTTTTTAATACGAGGGTCCCGGAGCCTCAACCGAAACAACAGCATGAAAGAGGAGATATGTCATCCTTTTGAATAAAAGATTACAGTAAAGGCATTGATTTTAGAAACCCACAAATCATTATTTGCAACCGTGAAATTAGAAAAATACATTGATTAGACAGCCGTGACACTTATTTATGCTCAGGCCTTTTTAATACGAGGGTCCCGGAGCCTCAACCGAAACAACAGCATGAAAGAGGAGATATGTCATCCTTTTGAATAAAAGATTACATGAAAGGCATTGATTTTAGAAACCCACAGATCATTATTTGCAACCGTGAAATTAGAAAAAAACATTGATTAGACAGTCGTTACACTTATTTATGCTCAGGCCTTTTTAATACGAGGGTCCCGGAGCCTCAACCGAAACAACAGCATGAAAGAGGAGATATGTCATCCTTTTGAATAAAAGATTACAGGAAAGGCATTGATTTTAGAAACCCACAGATCATTATTTGCAACCGTGAAATTAGAAAAAAACATTGATTACACAGCCGTGACACTTATTTATGCTCAGGCCTTTTTAATACGAGGGTCCCGGAGCCTCAACCGAAACAACAGCATGAAAGAGGAGATATGTCATCCTTTTGAATAAAAGATTACAGGAAAGGCATTGATTTTAGAAACCCACAGATCATTATTTGCAACCGTGAATTTAGAAAAAAAAATTGATTACACACCCGTGACACTTATTTATGCTCAGGCCTTTTTAATACGAGGGTCCCGGAGCCTCAACCGAAACAACAGCATGAAAGAGGAGATATGTCATCCTTTTGAATAAAAGATTACAGTAAAGGCATTGATTTTAGAAACCCACAGATCATTATTTGCAACCGTGAATTTAGAAAAAAAATTGATTACACAGCCGTGACACTTATTTATGCTCAGGCCTTTTTAATACGAGGGTCCCGGAGCCTCAACTGAAACAACAGCATGAAAGAGGAGATATGTCATCCTTTTGAATAAAAGATTACAGGAAAGGCATTGATTTTAGAAACCCACAGATCATTATTTGCAACCGTGAAATTAGAAAAAAACATTCATTAGACAGCCGTGACACTTATTTATGCTCATGCCTTTTTAATACGAGGGTCCCGGAGCCTCAACCGAAACAACAGCATGAAAGAGGAGATATGTCATCCTTTTGAATAAAAGATTACAGGAAAGGCATTGATTTTAGAAACCCACAGATCATTATTTGCAACCGTGAAATTAGAAAAAAACATTGATTACACAGCCGTGACACTTATTTATGCTCAGGCCTTTTTAATACGAGGGTCCCGGAGCCTCAACCGAAACAACAGCATGAAAGAGGAGATATGTCATCCTTTTGAATAAAAGATTACAGGAAAGGCATTGATTTTAGAAACCCACAGATCATTATTTGCAACCGTGAATTTAGAAAAAAAAATTGATTACACACCCGTGACACTTATTTATGCTCAGGCCTTTTTAATACGAGGGTCCCGGAGCCTCAACCGAAACAACAGCATGAAAGAGGAGATATGTCATCCTTTTGAATAAAAGATTACAGGAAAGGCATTGATTTTAGAAACCCACAGATCATTATTTGCAACCGTGAATTTAGAAAAAAAATTGATTACACAGCCGTGACACTTATTTATGCTCAGGCCTTTTTAATACGAGGGTCCCGGAGCCTCAACCGAAACAACAGCATGAAAGAGGAGATATGTCATCCTTTTGAATAAAAGATTACAGGAAAGTTATTGATTTTAGAAACCCACAGATCATTATTTGCAACCGTGAAATTAGAAAAAAACATTCATTAGACAGCCGTGACACTTATTTATGCTCATGCCTTTTTAATACGAGGGTCCCGGAGCCTCAACCGAAACAACAGCATGAAAGAGGAGATATGTCATCTTTTTGAATAAAAGATTACAGGAAAGGCATTGATTTTAGAAACCCACAGATCATGTATATGACCCGTGTAATAGAAAAAAACATTCATTAGACACCGGTTACACTTATTTATCCTCAGGCCTTGTTAATACGAGGGTCCCAGAGCCGCAACTGAAACAACAGCATGAAAGAGGACATATGTCAATCTTTTTGAATTATAGATTACAGGAAAGGCATTGATTTTAGAAACACTGAGATAATTACTTGCAACCGGGAAATAAAAAAAAACATTGAACAGACACCCAGTATACTTTATTATCCATAGGTCTTTTCAGCAGAGGCTCTAGGACCCTCAACAAAAACAAGAGCAGGGAGCTGGGCATAGGAGTACAATGGAGTGTGACAATAATAATCTGAAGGTGAAGATTGCATAGTGGTGGCATTTTAATTTTGTTATCGTGGGAACTTAGTACTTGCAATGACCTTGCTCTGGTGAATCCATATCGCAAATGTGTTATTTAAGGCACTGTTTGTCTATTTTTTTGAATATCAGCATTTGGTAAATGAAGCTCAACTTAAGGCTGGTGAGAAACGACCTTTCTTCTGGCTGTTTGCAAATGTTGTGGCTCTGGACAAACATGTGAATAAGGGGCCATCAGCCATATTCTGCACACAACCCCTTTGATGATTGACGATAAACATGTGTCACCTGCAAGCAGAGCTCGTTACTTCTGTCTAAATCATCTTCCTGGTATGGACAGGCCACTGTTTCCCACAGCAAGTACGAATTTTGAAATACAAGATTGTCTTGAGTATGGTAGGAAACCAAAGTTTATTTAATTCAGTACTATCTATCACCACAAAAAATGAACTTCTTGAAGCAACAAAAATGCCAGCAATTTCATGTGCTTATGGATGACAAGGACGTCATGTCCTTTGGTGCACAGAGATGGAGACGATTTTTGCCCTCCCTGTACACTACCCAGATGTCTCAAACATCACCAGAAACACAATACAGCCACTCTTGTGAAGTTCCTGGAGTGTTCCGGTAGCCATCTCTTTGCGCTCCTAAAGGAATACTTTATCAGTGTTTTTGTATACATCCAACAACAGCTTCGGAGACTGTGGTGACGCACATGTTATTTACTGTTGTTCCAGCTGTGGCAATATCAATTGGCATGAAAAAGTTAAGATTTGTGGGTTGGGGAGCCTATAGCTGTTAAGGTAGGACGTGTGTTTGAGGAGCTCCAGGTCTTACAAGTTACTTTGGAGTTAGTTTTCAACCTTAATTTAATTTTCTTTTTGTGATTCATAGTCACACTTTCTGGGGCTATCCAAGAGGAGCCTCGTAAAAGCAGTAGTAGTCACCCCTTATATCAACGGGTACCGAGACCTGTTTTTTGCCTTTCCAATATTGCGCCGTACCCCAAACTAATCCTGAATGAAAAAAAAAAAATTACAATTTGAACTAGTGACGCACATTTTATCACACTGTGGCAATTGCAATTTGCAATAAAAATAATCTGCTAACAACAACCACTACCTACGACCACACCTGACTCCTGAAGTCATGCTTCAGTTATTAAGTAAAGTTAAATTAATTTTTTTTCTTTATTATGCGCAGCAGAGGCTCCAGGACCCTCTACAAAACCAGCAGCAGGAAAGAGGACATATGGCATCCTTTTGAAAAAAATGATTATAGGAAAGGCATTGATTTCAGAAACACAGAGATCATTAGTTGCAAACGGTAAATCGAAAAAAACATTGATTAGACACCCAGTACACTTCTTTATCCTTAGGCCTTTTTAGCAGAGGCTCCAGGGCCCTCCACAAAACCAGCAGCTTGAAAGAGGACATATGGCATCCTTTAGAAAATTAGATTACAGGAAAGGCATTGATTTTAGAAACACAGAGATCATTATTTGCAACCGTGAAATCACAAAAAACTTTGATTATACACCAAGTACACTTATTTATCCTTAGGCCTTTTTAGCAGAGGCTCCTGGACCCTCCACAAAACCAGCAGCATGAAAGAGGATATATGGTATACTTTAGAAAATTAGATTACAGGAAAGGCATTGATTTTAGAAACACAGAGATCATTAGTTGCAACCGTGAAATCACAAAAAACTTCGATTATACACCAAGTACACTTATTTATCCTTAGGCCTTTTTAGCAGAGGCTCCAGGACCCTCCACAAAACCAGCAGCATGAAAGAGGACATATGGCATCCTTTAGAAAATTAGATTACAGGAAAGGCATTGATTTTAGAAACACAGAGATCATTAGTTGCAACCGTGAAATCTAAAAAAAAATAGATTATACACCCAGTACACTTATTTATCCTTAGGCCTTTTTAGAAGAGTGTCCCGGAGCCTCAACAGAAAGAACAGCATGAAAGAGGACATATGGCATCCTTTTGAAAAATAGATTACAGGAAAGGCATTGATTTTAGAAAGACAGAAAAAATTTGTTACAAACGGGAAATCTAAAAAAACATTGAATAGACACCCAGTACACTTCTTTATCCTTAGGCCTTTTTAGCAGAGGCTCCAGGACACTCAACAAAACCAGCAGTAGGAAAGAGGACATATGGCATCCTTTGTGAAAAAAAGATTATAGGAAAGGCATTGATTTTAGAAATCCCCCCTTTGTAGGGTCTAAAGGAATCACAGCACCACGACCACGACCACGGAACCTGCGGGGTGGCCTGCCTCTGCCTGTCATTTTTTTTTAAATGGACACTAACAATACTATTACACCAATTGAGTGGTGGCACTGTGAAAGTGGGCACAGTATACGCTGTGAGACTGACAACAACAAAAAAGACAGATGTTTTAAAAATCACAAATTGTTAATTTTTTGAAATATTACTAGTACTGTGGCAACAAATATGATTGTTTGGCACTATTTGGCAAATGAGCCTGTCTGGCACACATGCTGGGAGAAAGGAAACTGCAATTCAATGGCACTAGGAGACTGAAGAATCACAGTCAAAACAGTTATGATTAACAAAAATTCCAATCCTGTTACAATAAATATGAGTGGTGGCACTAATTGGCTAGTTGGGACTGGCACACAGGCAGGCAGGCAGGAGGAAAATGCAATTCAAGGGCACTAGTAGACTGCAGATTGACAGTCAAAACAGTGTTGATTGACAAATTTTGCAATACTGTTAAAAGAAATATGATTGCTAGCACTAATTGGATAGTTGGGCCTGGCACACAGGCTGGCAGGCAGTAGAAAAGTGCAATTCAATGGCACAAGCAAAATGAGGATTAAGATCAACAATCAAGATTTTTTTTATTTTAATTAGTAACTATACTGTGACAACAATTAGGATTGGTGTAAATAGTTGGCAAGACGGCCTGGCATAAAAGGATGGCAGGCAGGAGGGAGATGCAATTCAAGGACACTAGGAGACTGATTAATGACAGTCAAAACAGTGATGATTGACAATTTTTGCAATACTGTTAACAGAAATATGATTGCTGACAACAATTGGCTAGGTAGGCCTGGCTCACAGCAGGCTGCAAGGCAGGAGGAAAGTGCTATTCAATGGCACCAGCAAACTGACGATTCAAATCACAGCAACTATTACCAAAATTTTTAATTTTTAATTATTAGAATACTGTCACAACAAATATGATTGGTGTAAATATTTTTTAAGTAGGCCTGGCACACAGGCTTGGAAGGCTGTAGAAAAGTGCAATTCAAAGGCACGAGCAAACTGAGGGTTAAGATCATCAACAATAAAGATTTTTTTAATTGTAATTAGTAACTATACTGTGACAAAATATTTGGATTGGTGTAAATAGTTGGCAAGACGGCCTGGCACTAAAGGATGGCAGGCAGGAGGGAGATGCAATTCAAGGACACTAGGAGACTGATTACTGACAGTCTAAACAGTGATGATTGACAATTTTTGCAATACTGTTAACAGAAATATGATTGCTGACAACAATTGGCTAGGTGTGCCTGGCTCACAGCAGGCTGCAAGGCAGGAGGAAAGTGCTATTCAATGTCACCAGCAAACTGAGGATTCAAATCACAGCAACTATTACCAAAAATTTTAATTTTTAATTATTAGAATACTGTCACAACAAATATGATTGGTGTAAATATTTTTTAAGTAGGCCTGGCACACAGGCTTGGAAGGCTGTAGAAAATTGAAATTCAAAGGCACGAGCAAACTGAGGATTAAGATCATCAACAATAAAGATTTTTTTAATTTTAATTAGTAACTATACTGTGACAAAAAATTTGGATTGGTGTAAATAGTTGGCAAGACGGCCTGGCACAAAAGGATGGCAGGCAGGAGGGAGATGCAATTCAAGGAAACTAGGAGACTGATTACTGACAGTCTAAACAGTGATGATTGACAATTTTTGCAATACTGTTAACAGAAATATGATTGCTGACAACAATTGGCTAGGTGGGCCTGGCTCACAGCAGGCTGCAAGGCAGGAGGAAAGTGCTATTCAATAGCACCAGCAAACTGACGATTCAAATCACAGCAACTATTACCAAACATTTAAATTTTTAATTATTAGAATACTGTCACAACAAATATGATTGGTGTAAATATTTTTTAAGTAGGCCTGGCACACAGGCTTGGAAGGCTGTAGAAAAGTGCAATTCAAAGGCACGAGCAAACTGAGGGTTAAGATCATCAACAATAAAGATTTTTTTAATTCTAATTAGTAACTATACTGTGACAAAAAAATTTGGATTGGTGTAAATAGTTGGCAAGACGGCCTGGCACAAAAGGATGGCAGGCAGGAGGGAGATGCAATTCAAGGACACTAGGAGACTGATTACTGACAGTCTAAACAGTGATGATTGACAATTTTTGCAATACTGTTAACAGAAATATGATTGCTGAAAACAATTGGCTAGGTGGGCCTGGCTCACAGCAGGCTGCAAGGCAGGAGGAAAGTGCTATTTAATGGCACCAGCAAACTGAGGATTCAAATCACAGCAACTATTACCAAAAATTTTAATTTTTAATTATTAGAATACTGTCACAACAAATATGATTGGTGTAAATATTTTTTAAGTAGGCCTGGCACACAGGCTTGGAAGGCTGTAGAAAATTGAAATTCAAAGGCACGAGCAAACTGAGGATTAAGATCATCAACAATAAAGATTTTTTTAATTTTAATTAGTAACTATACTGTGACAAAAAATTTGGATTGGTGTAAATAGTTGGCAAGACGGCCTGGCACAAAAGGATGGCAGGCAGGAGGGAGATGCAATTCAAGGAAACTAGGAGACTGATTACTGACAGTCTAAACAGTGATGATTGACAATTTTTGCAATACTGTTAACAGAAATATGATTGCTGACAACAATTGGCTAGGTGGGCCTGGCTCACAGCAGGCTGCAAGGCAGGAGGAAAGTGCTATTCAATGGCACCAGCAAACTGACGATTCAAATCACAGCAACTATTACCAAAAATTTAAATTTTTAATTATTAGAATACTGTCACAACAAATATGATTGGTGTAAATATTTTTTAAGTAGGCCTGGCACACAGGCTTGGAAGGCTGTAGAAAAGTGCAATTCAAAGGCACGAGCAAACTGAGGGTTAAGATCATCAACAATAAAGATTTTTTTAATTGTAATTAGTAACTATAGTGTGACAAAAAATTTGGATTGGTGTAAATAGTTGGCAAGACGGCATGGCACAAAAGGATGGCAGGCAGGAGGGAGATGCAATTCAAGGACACTAGGAGACTGATTACTGACAGTCTAAACAGTGATGATTGACAATTTTTGCAATACTGTTAACAGAAATATGATTGCTGAAAACAATTGGCTAGGTGGGCCTGGCTCACAGCAGGCTGCAAGGCAGGAGGAAAGTGCTATTTAATGGCACCAGCAAACTGAGGATTCAAATCACAGCAACTATTACCAAAAAATTTAATTTTTAATTATTAGAATACTGTCACAACAAATATGATTGGTGTAAATATTTTTTAAGTAGGCCTGGCACACAGGCTTGGAAGGCTGTAGAAAAGTGCAATTCAAAGGCACGAGCAAACTGAGGGTTAAGATCATCAACAATAAAGATTTTTTTAATTTTAATTAGTAACTATACTGTGACAAAAAAATTTGGATTGGTGTAAATAGTTGGCAAGACGGCCTGGCACAAAAGGATGGCAGGCAGGAGGGAGATGCAATTCAAGGAAACTAGGAGACTGATTACTGACAGTCTGAACAGTGATGATTGACAATTTTTGCAATACTGTTAACAGAAATATGATTGCTGACAACAATTGGCTAGGTGGGCCTGGCTCACAGCAGGCTGCAAGGCAGTAGGAAAGTGCTATTCAATGGCACCAGCAAACTGAGGATTCAAATCACAGCAACTATTACCAAAAATTTTAATTTTTAATTATTAGAATACTGTCACAACAAATATGATTGGTGTAAATATTTTTTAAGTAGGCCTGGCACACAGGCTTGGAAGGCTGTAGAAAAGTGCAATTCAAAGGCACGAGCAAACTGAGGGTTAAGATCATCAACAATAAATATTTTTTTAATTGTAATTAGTAACTATACTGTGACAAAAAATTTGGATTGGTGTAAATAGTTGGCAAGATGGCCTGGCACAAAAGGATGGCAGGCAGGAGGGAGATGCAATTCAAGGACACTAGGAGACTGATTACTGACAGTCTAAACAGTGATGATTGACAATTTTTGCAATACTGTTAAAAGAAATATGATTGCTGACAACAATTGGCTAGGTGGGCCTGGCTCACAGCAGGCTGCAAGGCAGGAGGAAAGTGCTATTTAATGGCACCAGCAAACTGAGGATTCAAATCACAGCAACTATTACCAAAAATTTTAATTTTTAATTATTAGAATACTGTCACAACAAATATGATTGGTGTAAATATTTTTTAAGTAGGCCTGGCACACAGGCTTGGAAGGCTGTAGAAAAGTGAAATTCAAAAGCACGAGCAAACTGAGGATTAAGATCATCAACAATAAATATTTTTTTAATTTTAATTAGTAACTATACAGTGACAAAAAATTTGGATTGGTGTAAATAGTTGGCAAGACGGCCTGGCACAAAAGGATGGCAGGCAGGAGGGAGATGCAATTCAAGGAAACTAGGAGTCTGATTACTGACAGTCTAAACAGTGATGATTGACAATTTTTGCAATACTGTTAACAGAAATATGATTGCTGACAACAATTGGCTAGGTGGGCCTGGCTCACAGCAGGCTGCAAGGCAGGATGAAAGTGCTATTCAATGGCACCAGCAAACTGAGGATTCAAATCACAGCAACTATTACCAAAAATTTTAATTTTTAATTATTAGAATACTGTCACAACAAATTTGATTGGTGTAAATATTTTTTAAGTAGGCCTGGCACACAGGCTTGGAAGGCTGTAGAAAAGTGCAATTCAAAAGGCACGAGCAAACTGAGGGTTAAGATTATCAACAAAAAAGATTTTTTTAATTGTAATTAGTAACTATACTGTGACAAAAAATTTGGATTGGTGTAAATAGTTGGCAAGACGGCCTGGCACAAAAGGATGGCAGGCAGGAGGGAGATGCAATTCAAGGAAACTAGGAGACTGATTACTGACAGTCTAAACAGTGATGATTGACAATTTTTGAAATATTGTTAACAGAAATATGATTGCTGACAACAATTGGCTAGGTAGGCCTGGCTCACAGCAGGCTGCAAGGCAGGAGGAAAGTGCTATTCAATGGCACCAGCAAACTGACGATTCAAATCACAGCAACTATTACCAAAAATTTTAATTTTTAATTATTAGAATACTGTCACAACAAATATGATTGGTGTAAATATTTTTTAAGTAGGCCTGGCACACAGGCTTGGAAGGCTGTAGAAAAGTGCAATTCAAAGGCACGAGCAAACTGAGGGTTAAGATCATCAACAATAAAGATTTTTTTTAATTTTAATTAGTAACTATACTGTGACAAAAAATTAGGATCGGTGTAAATAGTTGGCAAGACGGCCTGGCACAAAAGGATGGCAGGCAGGAGGGAGATGCAATTCAAGGACACTAGGAGACTGATTACTGACAGTCTAAACAGTGATGATTGACAATTTTTGCAATACTGTTAACAGAAATATGATTGCTGACAACAATTGGCTAGGTGGGCCTGGCTCACAGCAGGCTGCAAGGCAGGAGGAAAGTGCTATTCAATGGCACCAGCAAACTGAGGATTCAAATCACAGCAACTATTACCAAAAATTTTAATTTTTAATTATTAGAATACTGTCACAACAAATATGATTGGTGTAAATATTTTTTAAGTAGGCCTGGCACACAGGCTTGGAAGGGTGTAGAAAAGTGCAATTCAAAGGCACGAGCAAACTGAGGGTTAAGATCATCAACAATCAAGATTTTTTTAATTGTAATTAGTAACTATACTGTGACAAAAAATTTGGATTGGTGTAAATAGTTGGCAAGACGGCCTGGCACAAAAGGATGGCAGGCAGGAGGGAGATGCAATTCAAGGAAACTAGGAGACTGATTACTGACAGTCTAAACAGTGATGATTGACAATTTTTGAAATACTGTTAACAGAAATATGATTGCTGACAACAATTGGCTAGGTAGGCCTGGCTCACAGCAGGCTGCAAGGCAGGAGGAAAGTGCTATTCAATGGCACCAGCAAACTGAGGATTCAAATCACAGCAACTATTACCAAAAATTTTAATTTTTAATTATTAGAATACTGTCACAACAAATATGATTGGTGTAAATATTTTTTAAGTAGGCCTGGCACACAGGCTTGGAAGGCTGTAGAAAAGTGCAATTCAAAGGCACGAGCAAACTGAGGGTTAAGATCATCAACAATAAAGATTTTTTTAGTTGTAATTAGTAACTATACTGTGACAAAAAATTTGGATTGGTGTAAATAGTTGGCAAGACGGCCTGGCACAAAAGGATGGCAGGCAGGAGGGAGATGCAATTCAAGGACACTAGGAGACTGATTACTGACAGTCTAAACAGTGATGATTGACAATTTTTGCAATACTGTTAACAGAAATATGATTGCTGACAACAATTGGCTAGGTGGGCCTGGCTCACAGCAGGCTGCAAGGCAGGAGGAAAGTGCTATTTAATGGCACCAGCAAACTGAGGATTCAAATCACAGCAACTATTACCAAAATTTTTTATTTTTAATTATTAGAAAACTGTCACAACAAATATGATTGGTGTAAATATTTTTTAAGTAGGCCTGGCACACAGGCTTGGATGGCTGTAGAAAAGTGAAATTCAAAAGCACGAGCAAACTGAGGATTAAGATCATCAACAATAAATATTTTTTTAATTTTAATTAGTAACTATACTGTGACAAAAAATTTGGATTGGTGTAAATAGTTGGCAAGACGGCCTGGCACAAAAGGATGGCAGGCAGGAGGGAGATGCAATTCAAGGAAACTAGGAGTCTGATTACTGACAGTCTAAACAGTGATGATTGACAATTTTTGCAATACTGTTAACAGAAATATGATTGCTGACAACAATTGGCTAGGTGGGCCTGGCTCACAGCAGGCTGCAAGGCAGGAGGAAAGTGCTATTCAATGGCACCAGCAAACTGACGATTCAAATCACAGCAACTATTACCAAAAATTTTAATTTTTAATTATTAGAATACTGTCACAACAAATATGATTGGTGTAAATATTTTTTAAGTAGGCCTGGCACACAGGCTTGGAAGGCTGTAGAAAAGTGCAATTCAAAGGCACGAGCAAACTGAGGGTTAAGATCATCAACAATAAAGATTTTTTTAATTGTAATTAGTAACTATACTGTGACAAAAAATTTGGATTGGTGTAAATAGTTGGCAAGATGGCCTGGCACAAAAGGATGGCAGGCAGGAGGGAGATGCAATTCAAGGAAACTAGGAGACTGATTACTGACAGTCTAAACAGTGATGATTGACAATTTTTGAAATACTGTTAACAGAAATATGATTGCTGACAACAATTGGCTAGGTAGGCCTGGCTCACAGCAGGCTGCAAGGCAGGAGGAAAGTGCTATTCAATGGCACCAGCAAACTGACGATTCAAATCACAGCAACTATTACCAAAAATTTTAATTTTTAATTATTAGAATACTGTCACAACAAATATGGTTGGTGTAAATATTTTTTAAGTAGGCCTAGCACACAGGCTTGGAAGGCTGTAGAAAAGTGCAATTCAAAGGCACGAGCAAACTGAGGGTTAAGATCATCAACAATAAAGATTTTTTTAATTTTAATTAGTAACTATACTGTGACAAAAAATTAGGATTGGTGTAAATAGTTGGCAAGACGGCCTGGCACAAAAGGATGGCAGGCAGGAGGGAGATGCAATTCAAGGACACTAGGAGACTGATTACTGACAGTCTAAACAGTGATGATTGACAATTTTTGCAATACTGTTAACAGAAATATGATTGCTGACAACAATTGGCTAGGTGGGCCTGGCTCACAGCAGGCTGCAAGGCAGTAGGAAAGTGCTATTCAATGGCACCAGCAAACTGAGGATTCAAATCACAGCAACTATTACCAAAAATTTTAATTTTTAATTATTAGAATACTGTCACAACAAATATGATTGGTGTAAATAGTTGGCTAGACGGCCTGGCACAAAAGGCTGGCAGTGGCAGGCAGGAGGTAAATGAAATTCAATGGCCCTAGGAGACTGAATATTTGCAGTCCAAAAAATGATGTTTGTTTTTTTTTTATTACTGAATTGTGATTGGTGCCACTAATTGGCTACTTGGGCCTGGCAGACAGGCTGGCAGATATGAGTCGTGGATGGTAGGTAGGGCAGTAATTTAACACATTATGCTGTGTAAGTGACAAAAACACAGGACTGATAGAAAATTAAGTTACATTACACTAGCAAAATATTTTAAAATTTTAGATTTTAATATTAAAATTATGTTAAGAAGTGCAATGCACATATGACTCTATGAGTGGTCGCACTGGCTGGCTGCTACGTAGGGCAGCAATTATAACAACAGTATGCTGTGTAAGTCAGATAGACAGTTAGACACAGGCCTGATAGAAAATACAATTAGATTACACTAGCATAATGATTTAAAGACTTTTTTTTGGAAATTTTAAGAAAAAGGTTAAGCACATACATATGAGTCGTGGCTGATAGCCTTGGAAGGGCAGCTATTAAAAACAGTAGGCTATGTATGTCGGATACACACACGCCTGATAGAAAATACTATTAGATTACACTAGAAAAATGATTGAAATTATTTTTTTGGGGGGGAAATTAAAAAAAGGTTAAACACATATGAGTCGTGGCTCATAGACTAGGGAGGGCAGCAAGTAAACACAGTAGGCTCTCTATGTCAGCAAAACACACAGGCCGGATAGAAAATTAGATTTGATTACACTAGCAAACAAATTTAAACTTTTTTTTTTTTATATTAAAATTAAGGTGAAAGAAAAATAGATATGAGTGCTGGGTGGCTGCCTGGCACAGACCAATTAACCAAAAGACTGAAAAAAAAAAGAGGTATATTAATGCTGAGTGAGCCTGACAGACACAGGCATGATAATAAATGTAATTAGATTACACTAGAAAAATATTTTTTTGTGTTTTTTTTTTTAAATTAAAAATAATGTTATAAACGGATATTAACACTGCTGGCTACTGGCTGGCACAGAGCAATGAACCAGAGTATATGCTGTGTGACACTGGCCTGATAGAAAATGAAAAAAAATAATTATATTTTTGGGTTAGTTAAATTTAAACTAATGTTGTTAGGGAGATATCAGTGGTGGCAGTAGTCACAGCATATGCTGTGAGCCTTAAACACACAGCTGAAAGCCAGGCAAATGCTAAGAAAAAAAAAAGAAAAAAAAAAAAAAATGCACGAAATATAGCCCTAAAAAGGGCTTTTTGGGGTGCTGTGCTTGCAGCAGAGATGAGTGGAGTCCTTCTGGACTGTAAATACACTAGCCTAGCTATGTTTTTCCTATTAATGTCAAGAGCAAAAACATAACACGTCCTCTCATTAAAAAAGCAAGGTCGTTATGAGTCTAAAATGGCGGATTCCGAGTAGCTGGGAGTGTCTGTGAGGGAGTGTCTGATGTTGATTGGCTCACTATAATAAAGTTATTAACCCCTATTCTGGTGCTCCCCAACACCGCCGCCACTAACTAAACCTATTATATTAACCCCTAAACCACCAGGCCCCCACATCACCACTACTAAATAAACCGATTAACCCCTAAACCACCAGATGTCATGGCTTCCGGTGGCATCCTAGAGGTGGTGCGGTGATGGTCTTTGCCTCCCGGGCCTCCTATCGCCGGCCTGCAACTGTCTTCCCCTCTCCTTCCGAGTTTTGTGGCGAGTGTACCATCGTGGTAGAATGGCGGCCGCCACTCAAACTCTGTGTTTGAGCATAGGAAGGGAGAAGGGGTCTGGGTCTGATGGAGGAGAGCAGGCCAGGGACTCTGAAAAAAACCAAGATGGCGGAGAGTCCCTGACCTCCTCTTATTGACTCTGCTGGCTCCACCTACTGGGGGCAGGTGACCGGTTGTATTTCATCTGTGTTAACTCTGATTTCGTTATACAGATTTCCTGATACCTGACTTCGGATTGTCCTTGTTTTCTTGCTTGCCTGCTGCCTGCCCCGACTTCAAATTGTTTTGACTTCATCTCTGCCTTTGCCCTTTCAGGGTTCCTGTTCCCAAATCCAGGGTTTCCTGAGGGTCGTGATTGTAAGGAAGTGCTGTCCCGCTGCAACTGGGTTCCAATATAAAAATCAAGACCCTTTGGTGGTTGTCACATAATAACCAAGCCACCTATGGAACCCACAGGAACAGTTGAAGCTCTTGCTGCATTAACTCAACAAATGGAAACTATGGCCCAAGCAGTTCAGGACTTATAAGCTAGCAACACTGCACTTTTACAGCATGAGCAGAGAAGAGCTCAGTCTATTCCTCTTCCAGCATCACCTCTGGTTCCTAGCCACTTACCTCCAACATCCCCAGAACCATCTATTCCTATGCCTGACAAGTTCACTAGAAAAAAATCGGAACTGTGCTCTTTCATCACAGCCTGTGAGCTGCTCTTCGCTCTCAAACCTCACACTTATCCTAATGATTATGTTAAAGTACGCACCACCATTGCCTTGTTATCTGGTCAACCTCAAACCTGGGCTCACCAGCTTCTACAAACTAGCAGCCCATTGCTGGATTCTTGGGAGTCTTTTGCTGCAGCCATGTGTACCTTATATGATGATCCTCTGAGACCCTCCGCTGCTCGCACTACCATCTGTTCCCTTCGGCAGGGACAAAGACCCATGGAAGACTATACCACAGACTTCCGGGAGCTGGCTCCCAACACAGGCTACAACAAGATGGGTCTAATAGAACAATATCAGTTGGGCCTATCTGAGACCCTAAAAGATGAACTGGCCAGAGTTGGAATACCTACCTCCTTGGAAGAATTGATCCTGTTAGTCACACAGCTAGACCAACGCTTCCGTGAATGTAGAAATGAGAATCAACATCCATTTCCTCTCAGATCTTTGGATCCATTGAGTCCTGTGGCTTCTGCATCCTCCTCTACCTCCTCCATGGAGGAACCTATGCAAATAAATCTGGTTTGTCATCCCTTGACCGAGGAAGAATGAAAGAGACGTTGTTCACAAGTTCTCTGCCTCTACTGTGGCAAAGCTGATCATCTATTAAGGACATGTCCTGTTCGACCAACCTCCACATATGGTAAGGGAATCATTGCTCCTTCTTTCTAGACTTCTACTGCTCTATCCACCTCCTCTTACCTTTCTATCTCTCTTTCTCTCCAGTGGGGAAGTGAGAATCATTCGGTCACTGCCATCATAGACTCTGGAGCCAGCGGTTGTTTCATAGACCAGACCTTGGTACAGACCTATCACCTAAGTCTTTCTGGAACAAAATTACTTAGGCTGAATTTGCAATTATTAAATGCTACACACAGAGGCTGTTGCAGGAACCAGCAAGGGTAACGTAGCCTTCTGGGAACCAAACTATATGGAATTACACTCGTCTGCAGACTGCTAAGAGCAATTCTTTTGAGCTGCAGTCAGAAGAAAATATTCCTTTGGCCCCGAGGACGTACCCAGATCTGCATACATCTACATAAAAGGAACAATTTATACCGGTATAGAGAGGACTATTCAATAACCTCAACAAAATCAAAGGTAAAAGTGAATTGTTATAAGCCCCGGGCAATAAAACTTTCATATCTATCTGGGACAGCACCGTGAATCAGATTGGACTCTGAAAAGCACAGCTTTGTATTTAGAAATAATGGCTGACTTTGTGCTTGTTTAAAAAAATAGATATAACAATCTCCATATCTTGTTATTATTGTTGTGCACCAATGAGGCATTATTATGCACTAAATATATTGTTTTCTTTCCATATATTACTATAATATGTACTTATAATATGTTATCTGGTGTTTTTCATTTAAGAACCTTGAAAAATCTTTGATACAAAGATTAACCGCTCCCAGATAAAACATATACAAGTAAATTCCATACATACAATTGGATTAGATTTGTAACAATTTGTCCTTATATATTGTAACAGACAGTTATTATACAGATACAACAATATAGTATACATAACACATACATACACAATTGAAAGAGTGTTATGTGGACTTTTTATGTAAGGTTTTAGGAGTAAATAAATAGATCTGTTTTAACCCTGTTTAGGTTTTTTGAAAATAACGATTTTTATTTTGTGTATATCATAAATTTTAACTATTCGAATCTTATCCAATTTTAACTATTTGAATCATATACATTCCAATATCAATTACCTAAACAATGTCTATCAAAATAAGATTAATTTTCAATGTTTTAAATGTATGTTTATGAAATATTAGTAAAATTATTTTTGTATTTTAAAATTTAGTGTTTGTCACCCTTTCTTTTATATACTGAACTCTATATAATTTATATCAATTAGATAATCACCAATATATCCCAAATCCAATGTATGATCATAGTGCCATCTAAAGATATTTAAATTTTAAGCTAGGCATCTTATTTAATAATTGCAAATTCAGACTAAGTAATTTCGTTCCAGAAAGACGCACTCAAAATTATCCTTTGTTACAAAATAGTCTATCCACACACAGTGTTGAGGTTTTACTGTGTTATTTGAGTGTTTTTTGCCTTAATTAATAGCACCACCTAATGTGAGGCATAGATATAATCTCTCTTTGAGAAAATATATTATATCTAGATAAACAGACCTATCACCTTCCTATGTGATTAAAGCCACACCCACTATCATTATATGTTGTGGACGGTACTCCAATCAAAACAGGTCCCGTATTATATGAAACTGGTCCTATTTGTCTCCTTCTTGGACACCATAAAGAAACCATTAATCGTTCCCTCAACAATGTTCCCACTCATCCTAGGCCTCCCCTGACTTCAAATCCACAATCCAGTTATCAATTGGGTTAAAGGTACCCTCACCTTATCCTCTACCTTTTGTACCACCACTTGTCTGAACAAGACCCCATTACAGATATCCATTATGGTCTCTGAACCCTCAGTCAGTTTGCCTGATAAATACAAAGAGTTCCAATATGTCTTTAACAAGAAAAGTGCTGATCAGTTACCTCCTAGACGCCCGTATGATTGTCCAATTGACTTACTTCTGGGCGTTACCTTATCGGCACATATTTCCTTTATCTGAGTCTGAAATTAAACATCTAAAGGAATACATCTCTGAAAGCTTAACTAAAGGCTTCATCCGGCCATCAACGTCTCCAGCTGTCAGGTTTCTGTACCTTTAATTAGAGGCAGGTTCTCTATAGCTGTGTTTCCCTATAAAAGCTCTCTAAACACTCCCCATTTTGCTTGGTATTGTTTGTTTGCTTGTACTATTAGTTGCCATTTATAAAAGTCTAAGCCTTTTGTCTTTTACTAACAAATTTGTTTGAGAAACTGCAAATCTACTTCTGGATTGCTACCTTGTTTATAATTGATCTGTAACTTGTTTTATGTTACCTTGTATCTAAGCTGATTAGTCTCAGCAGTAACACCTGATCTTCAGTGTGCTTCATCAACTGACTTTCCTCTCACTGTTACCTGCCTTGGATTCTGGATCTCATCTCATTGCTGTTCCAGTGCTGTGAATCACAGAGTTTCTTCCACAGTCTGACCTCCAACTACGGTACGGTATCAGCTGCTATTCTAAGACTGTAAGTAGTGTTCTTACCAACTTTCTTATGTACCATTGCTCTCATTACTTCAGTTAATCATATTTTATTTTCTGTGAGTCTTTATATCCATATGTGGCAGTATTGTTTTTTCCATTGGTACAGCTCCTAATTCAGTTATATGAGCAGATATATGTTACTCTCACTGAGACTTATTTTTGTTTGTTCCCTTAAATCATTAACCATTCGCTACTATTTGTTTTGTAACAATTGTTACCTTAAGCTGACATTGTAGTGGCATTTGGGAGTTAAATGATTTTAACCCTTAAAACTCATGTCAGTATAATAAATGCTCTTTTCAGTGAATTATTTATCTAGTTATGATTTATTATTTCCTGCTCTGAGCTACACACCTATACATAGAGTTTATGTTGCATGACCTATATATTTTATATATATATATATATATATATATATATATATATATATATATATATATATATATATATATATATATATATATATATATATATATATATATATATATATATATATATATATATATATATATAATTGTTGTTTTCTGTAAAAATAGATCCTGTTAAATCCTGCCATTACACCAGCAGAGGCAGGTATCTTTTTTGTTGGCAAGAAAGATGTAGCTCTTCATCCCTGTATTGATTACCATGCTTTAAATAATATCACCATAAAAAACTGATACCCCCTACAATTGATACCAGAACTCCTAGATAACCTAAGAAAAGCAAACATCTTTACGAAAATAGATCTGCGGGGTGCATATAACCTAGACTGTGTACGAGTGGGGGAAAAATGGAAAACCACCTTCAGAACTCGATACGGACACTTTGAGTACCTGGTTATGCCCTTTGGGCTCTGTAATGCCCATGCCACGTTCAAACACTTCCTGAATGATTTTTTTGGGACATTTTGGATTCCTTTGTAATTATTTATTTAGATGATATCCGTGAACATGGATTATATGCTAAACTGGAAAAATGCGTATTTGATACAGAGTCAGTAGAATTCCTGGGCTACATCATCACTCCTGGACAGATCCAAATAGATCCCTGCAAAATCACATCTATTTTGGAATGGCCCGTACCTAAAAATATGAAATCTGTACAACATTTTCTAGGGTTTGCAAACTTTTACAGACGCTTTATCAGGAGTTTCTCCCAAATATGCTCTCACATAACCAACTTGACTAAGAAACATGATAAATTTCTATGGACAACTCAAGCCCAAGAGGCCTTCGAAAAAATAAAGAATTTATTAACCCAAGCACCTATTCTGGTACAACCAGGCACTACCAACGCTTTCTATCTTAAGGTAGATGCCTCTGACATCGCTGTTGGGGGTATCCTTTCTCAAAGAGGGGAAAAGGATGAGCGGCTACATCTGGTAGCATTCTACTCTCAAAAACTCCTTCCTGCAGGGAGGTATTATGAAGTAGGTGAGAGGGAAATTATTGCAATCAAAAGGACTTAAGAAGAATGGTGTCATCTATTAGAGGGATCTCCCATACCTGTTACAGTGTATATGGACCACCGTAATCCAGATTATCTTCGTGCTGCTAAAAGATTACGCCCTCGTCAAGCCCGTTGGGCTTTGTTCTTTTCTAGAATCAATCTACAAATCACCTACCACCCTGGATCCAAGAATCCAAAGGCAGATGCCTTATCACACCTATATAAGGATACTTACAGCACTGACCAAACTCAATATCTTACCCCCTCATAAATTTCTCACAATACAAGTCTCAATTCTAGATCGTATATGGAACCACCTGCTATCATCCAGTCACTGAACCAAAAACAAGGACTAAGGTACCACGACAAACAGATGTATGTGCCACCCTCGCTTCCATCCAAAGCACTCAGCCAATTCCATGACACTCCTTCCGCAGGCCAAGGAAGAATTACGCAAACATTGGAAAGTATTAGTCGTTACTATTGGTGGCCATCCATCAAGACTGATACCAGGGAATACATCTTAACCTGCGACATATGTGCCCATTCAAAAAGACCAAAAACGATACTAGTAGGCCTTCTACAACCTCCTACAGTTCCTCAAGGTCCATGGACAGACATAGCCATGGACTTTATTGTGGATCTACCTCTGTCATACAAATATAATACCATCCTGGTGGTAGTCGATAGGTTTACAAAGATGGCACATTTCATTCCCTCCATTGGACTTCCTTCTGCTGCCAAGACCGCCTCCTTGTCTACCGCCTGCATGGATTGCCTCAGTCAATCATCACTTATCGAGGTTCTCAGTTCACCTTCTGTTTCTAGTCCCATTTTTGCAGTCATCTCAAGATCCAACATTACTTATCATCAGCTTATCACCCCCAGACCAACGGGCAGACTGAGCGTACCAACCAGACTTTGGAGCAATACCTCCTGCTTTACCACATACCTTCAACATGACTGGCTGTCTTTACGGCCTGCAGCAGAATTCTCCTACAATAATCACATGCATCATTCTATTAAGGCCACTCCTTTTTATGCCAACTACGGTTTCCATTCATGTGCCTTCCCCGAGTTGCCATGTACCAACACAGTACCTGATGTGGCTTTGTGTTTAAATAAACTTAAACAACAAAGGCAGATACTAATTAATACCTTAAAGATGGCACAACAGCGTTATAAAGGATATGCCGACCAAAAGAGGTCCCCAACATCTACTATCCACACAGAATTTGCGTATGTCCTGTCCTTCATGGAAATTAGTACCACACTACATAGGGCCTTTTTCGGTGACCAAAGTAATTTCTCTAGTGACTGTTCGCTTGGATCTCCCTGCCTCATACTGGTTACATCTGGTGTTTCATGTGTCTCTGCTGAAGCCTTGGAGACCCAACTGTTTCCCATCATATGTTGCCACTCTGCCTATTTCAGTGATGGTTGATGGTTCAGAAGAGTTTGAGGTCCAAGAGATTCTTGACTCCAGGCGTCAAAGGGAATGCCTGAAATATCTCATCCACTGGAAAGGGTATGGTCCCGAGGAGCGATCCTGGGAGCTGGCCAAAAATTTCCATGCTCCTGCAAAAGTTAAAGCTTTTCATCTGAGACATCCTGGTTGGCCAACTCCATTTCGCGCCCTGAGGTCGCGTCTGAGGAGGGGGCTCTGTCATGGCCCAGCCTGTCACGTGCCCGCTCCTGGCTTCTGGTGGAATCTTAGAGGTGGTGAGGTGACAGCCTCTGCCTCCTGGGCCTACTATCGCTGGCCTGTGACTGTCTTCCCCTCTCCTTCTCGCTGCCGAGTTTTGCAGCGCGTGTGATGTCGTGGTAGAATGGCGGCTGCCACACGAACTCTGGGTTTGAGCATAGGAAGGGTGAAGGGGTCTGGGTTTGATGGAGGAGAGCAGGCCAGAGACTCTGAGAAAAACCAAGATGGTGCTGAGTCACTGACCTCCTCTTATTGACTCTACTGGCTCTACCTACTGGGGGCAGGTGACCGGTCACGTGACTTAGTTTCCCTATTAATTCTCAGCACGCCCCCCAGTCAGTGCTTGGTTATTTTCCTTGCTTCCTTGTTCTGGAGTTCTTCCCTTGTATTCCATCTGTGTTAACTCTGATTTCGTTATACAGATTTCCTGGTACCTGACTTCAGATTGCCTGCTGCCTGCCCCGACTTCGGATTGTTTTGACTTTGTCTCTGTCTTTGCCCTTTTATTATTAAAGGCCTCCGTGCCACCACTGACCTTTCAGGGATCCTGTTCCCAAATCCAGGGTTTCCTGAGGGTCGTGATTGTAAGGAAGTGCTGTCCTGCTACAACTGGGTTCCAATATAAAAATCAAGACCCTTTGGGTGTTGTCACAATAGCCCCCCAATATCACCATTAATAAATTAAACTATTAACCCCTAAACCTATCACCAACTTTAGATTAAAATTACAATATCCCTATCTTAAAATAAATAAAAACTTACCTGTGAAATTAAAAAAACCTAAGTTTAAACTAACAATTAACCTAACATACCTATTATACTAAACTATTATACTAAAATTAAAATAACTACCAATTAAAAAAAACTAAATTACACATTAAAAAAAACTAACACTACTAAAAAAATTTAAATCTACAATTACAAAAAATAAAAAATACTAAATTACAAAAAATAACCAACACTAAATTACAAAAAATAACAAACGAAATGATCCAAAATAAAAACAATTACACCTAATCTAATAGCCCTATAAAAATAAAAAAGCCCCCCCAAAATAAAAAAAACCCTAGCCTACAATAAACTACCAATAGCCCTTAAAAGGGCCTTTTGTAGGGTATTGCCCTAAAGAAATAAGCTCTTTTACCTGTAAATAAATACAAAGAACCCCCATCATCCAACCAACCCCCCAAAATAAAAAACCTAACTCTAACAAAAACCTAAGCTATCCATTGCACTGAAAAAGGCATTTGTATGGGCATTGCCCTTAAAAAGGGTATTCAGCTCTTTTACATTGCCCTCAAAAGGGCATTTGTATTTTTAAGCACAGATGGTAGCCGCCATTCCGCTCAAGCTGTAAAACTGTGACCACATTGAGTATTTACTTGATGGGATTAGGCCATAATTCATGGAGCTCATTCACATAGCGCCTGTCTCCACACTCCCATTATTTACAGACATATATATTTAGGTGGCCATGCAACGAAGTTGCAGGACAACCTATTGTTATTGTTAGGATTATTATTATTATTATTCTTTTTATTCCGCCAAGCTTTTTATTCAATTGCCCATAACTGCTTAACTGCTTATGCAAAGCTCTTGAAATCAGGTATGCTGGTACATCCTATTGCTCTGCTACATCTCATGCAAAATTGAACTCATAGGTCACATGCTCTGGCAGCCATATTGCTTTTTGCGACAAATTTCGACAAACACTTAAAAATCTTTAGCTCTGGAACTGCTTATGTTACAACTTTGAAACTTGCTGTGCTTAGTGCTACTATGACCTAGATTTGCTGTTGCTCAAGAGAAGTGCCTCGGTCACATGATGTGGCAGCCATCCTGCATTTTGCGAAAATCTTCAAACATCTTCTTCTCTTAAACCGCTTAGTGCAATGATGCACAATTTTGCACAAATGCTCCTTGCAAGGTCCTCTACCAAGTTTGTTCAAATTGCGATTTTTCCATAATCAACATGGCTGCCGTGAGACATTAACCTTTTTATCGACATTTAATTGCGTAAATTTGTACTTAATACATTAGTTTTTCAATATTTAACAATATTACAGTGTAATAGACACATGATTACACATAGTCATAACCCTTAAAGACAATATTGCAGTTAAAATTCGCACTGCGCAGTCGCCATCGTGAAATAAAACATTCGCAAATTTTCATGAAACTTCTGCAAATTGTAGAGGTCTATGGTGAGCATTAGTGTGTGCAATTTGAAAGCCATACATTGCACAGTGTGGCGGCCATTTTGTTTCATATGCGCTGTTTTTAAAAACTACAAAAATCTTCTTCTCCGAAACCGCTTATTAGACAGACGTGAAACTTGGTTTGTAGAGTTATCTTATGACCAATATTCAGATTTGTTCAAGAGAAGTCAATTGGTCATGTGGTTTGGCAGCCATTTTGAATTATTCAAAATTGCTTAACGATATATTTAAATCAATAATAAAACAAAAACCGTTTCACAAAAATGCTTTATTTTTGCCATGTTTATTGACATCTATAGTGAGCACTATTGTGCGTAATATGGAGGCTGTATATCTTACGATCGGGCAGCCATATTGGTTTACGCGAAAATACCGAAAGTCTATTACCTTTGCAACCGCTTATGTAAGAACTGTGAAATTTGCTGTACACTCTTATATTGCGACCTGGATTCACAATTGCTCATTAGGAGAGAATCAGTCACATGATGCGGCAGCAATATCGGTTTTAAGTTTATGGTAATTATTTGTAATTCAATACTGCCTTTTTTGAGTCAATTGCTCACAAAACACAAATTACTTATGCTAAACTCTTGAAATCAGGTATGCTGGTACAGCCTATTGCAATGCTACATCTCATGCAATATTGAACTCATAGGTCATAAGGTTACGCAGCCATATTGTTTTTTGCGACAAATTTCGAGAACTGCTTAATAATCTTTAGCTCTGGAACTGCTTATGTTGCAACTTTGAAACTTGCTGTGCTTAGTGCTGCTATGACCTAGACTTGCCATTGCTCAACAGAAGTGCCTTGGTCACATGATGTAGCAACCATCTTGCATTTTGCGAAAATCTTTAAACATCTTCTTCTCTTAAATCGCTTAGTGCAATAAAATGCAATTTTGCACGTATGCTCCTTGCAAGGTCCTCTACCAAGATTGTTAAAATTGTGATTTTTCCATAATCAACATGGCTGCTGTGAGACATTAACCTTTTTATCGCCATTTAATTGCGTAATTTTGCAATTTATACATTAGTTTTACAGTATTTAACAATATTACAGTGTAATAGACACATGATTACACATAGTCATAACCCTTAAAGACAATATTGCAGTTAAAATTCGCATTGCGCAGTCGCCTTCGTGAAATAAAACATTTGCAAATCTTCATGAAACTACTGCAAATTGTAGAGGTCTATAGTGAGCATTAGCATGTGCAATTTGAAAGCCATACATTGCATAGCTTGGCGGCCATTTTGTTTCGTATGCGCCATTTTTAAAAACTATAAAAATCTTCTTCTCCGAAACCGCTTATGGAACAGACTTGAAATTTTGTTTATAGAGTTATCTTATGACTAAAATTCAGATTTGTTCAAGAGAAGTTGATAGGTCATGTGGTTTGGCAGCCATTTTGAATTGTTCAAAAACGCTTAACGATATTTTTAAATTAATAATAAAACAAAAACCGTTTTACAAAAATGCTTTATTTTTGCCATGTTTATTGAGATCTATGGTGACAATTATTGTGCATAATATGGAGGCTGTATATCATATGATCTGGCAGCCATTTTGTTTTATGCGAATATTTCGAAAATCTATTTTCTCTGCAACTGCTTATGTTAGAACTGTGAAACTTGCTATATAACCTTATATTGTGACCTAGAGTCACATTTGTTCATGTTGAAGGAATTGGTCACAAGCTGTGGCAGCCATATTGGTTTACGAGAAAATTTCGAAAATGTGTTTTCTTTCCAACCGCTTATGTTAAAGCTGTGAAATTTGCTGTATAACCATATATTGTCACCTAGAGTTACATCTGATCGTGATGAAAGTACTAATCATATGGTGGGGCAGCCATCTTGAAAAACGCAAAAATTTCGAAAATGTGTTTTCTTTCCAACTGCTAATGTTAGAATTGTAAAAACTTCTATAAAGCTTTATATTGTGACTTAGCTGCTTGTATGTCATTGCAATGTCGATGCGCATGGCCACCTCTATCGCTGCTTGCAGCTATATTTATATATATATTTATATATATATAAATATATATATATATATATATATATACTGTATATGCATATAAACACATAAATACACATTTGTATATATATATATATATATATATATATATAGAGAGAGAGAGAGAGAGAGAGAGAGAGAGAGAGAGAGAGAGAGAGAAGTGCATTGGAGCCCTTTGCAGTTAAGTAGATGAAAACACGAAAAACATATTTATGCAATATTCATTTTTAATAAAGGTTTTAACTATGTATTTACTGTAAATATTTCACATTCTAATGTTTTATTCATAGCAGAATATGTTCTACTAGTGTTAAAGCCCGTGTACATGGGCCAAAATGTGCAAGCGCACGTATAATCTGGAAGGCACAAATAGCGCAAACGCTTACATTTCCACCAGCACCTAAATGGTTAATGCCCTGTCACCTGTGCTATAGTGTGACAGTAAATGCCATGCTTTACCGTAAAGTGAAGCCACACCTGCTTTGCGGCCTCTTTACACTGTTAGCTCAGTAAACGCTTAACACACTTTTAAGGTTGTGTTCTACCGTGCAAGTTCCTGCTTCCTCACGTGATTCACAGCTGTCAAATGTTAACGTTGCAGTGGGGGAAATCTAATAACTGGCACCGGCGCTAGGATGACGATCTAACATGTACCAAGAAATTATGCTGTGTCTCTGAGGCGCCTGACCATGGCCATGAACGTGCTTATGACACTGGGCCTGACTTCCATTGCGCACGGGGACAAATATACCTGACCTGTTATTATATAGGATGTATTTATAAGTAGAAATTCCTATATATATCTGTATATATCTATACCTATATATAATCATGTATGTGTATATATATATATATATATATATATATATATATATATAAATAAATATAGTTATAAATATATATCTTACCTAAATACCATAAGATATATGTAAAAATATGTATTTTTGAATAAATAGAACATATTCTTGTTTGTAAAGAATGTGGAATGTGAAATATTTGTATTTTCATGAGAATATGCAATTGGGTTTGCGCGAGAGTGAGGTGTTTTTTTCCACTTTTTTTTCTCCATTGACTTCAGCTTTTTGCGCTCATCGGGTTAGCACATGAGCAAAAACATTTTACGTTCAACTCATAATATGAGCGGAACCCGACAATAGCAAAACGGTTACTACTATCACAATTAACGCTTAAGCTGGAGCATTAATTAGCACTCCACTTGTAATCTCCCCCTTAAAGGTTTTTTTTTTTTAATTAAAATCCTAAACATTTAATTTATAATAAACATTTGTAATAATCTCAAAATATATTCACTCAAACACTCAGAATTATGCAGAGGTTTATTAATTATTATTGCAACCAGTTTTACAAT
Source organism: Bombina bombina (assembly GCF_027579735.1). Lineage (NCBI taxonomy): Eukaryota > Metazoa > Chordata > Amphibia > Anura > Bombinatoridae > Bombina > Bombina bombina. Next base: position 233,522,915 of record NC_069500.1, on the reverse strand, counting down.
CCTTAATATTTAATAGTCAGGTTATGAATGAAATTCTTATAAGTTATCTTAATTGAAATAACTCACAAATTGACTTGAGTAAAATTTGTTTCGATAACAATTGTAGTGTGAAATGTTGTCTAAAGGTTACTATGTCTGCATAAGCTTTAACCCAGAGAGAAGCTTAAACATTGTTTACCTTTAACAGACAGGACAATTGTATTAAATCTCTAGACTGTCATGCAGTGATATACAAGAAGCAAATGACAGAATCACAAAACAGAATGTTGTTTGTACATGCTTTATGGCATACTGCATCCTTAGAAAAGACTTCATAGAAACCAAATCAATACTACAAGCATGTCTTGTAACACAGTAAAGAGTGTTTCCCCCCTAATGTTGTAAAGTAATGATTTGTACTCTCAACAGCACCACTCATCTTATTGTTCAATCACCTGTGACTTGATACATATCTCTAAAACTGTACTGCTGACAATTGTTTCATGATACCCTGGTGAAACAATTTTACAGTCCTTGCAGAGTAACTATGTATAAACATCCCAAAATTTGGTAATGTTGTATGTGTGTCATACTAAAATTTTTAAACATTTTCTTTGTTTTTCTGTTGTTATTGTAGTAAAACTAGATTGAAAGTTATTGTCACACATTTTAAAATTTAATGTAAACATTTATTTTACAATTGGATTTTATTTTTAAAATGATTACTTATATATTTTGGGCAAAATATGAGTAAAAGTGAGAAAATTAAATGCATCGTTTTTAAGCAATGAACCACATTTTAACAAATTTCATAATTATGTTTATGTCTCCAGACAACTGAAAATTATCATTATGGGTACACTGCTCTACTATGGGTAAAACATTTTTTTTGGGAACCGAGAAAGTATACAAGCTTTTTTTATATATAAAAATATACATTTAGCAGCAATAGTTGATACACACACTAAGCAATTGCTTGTACATTTACACTTATTTATATATAATATCAAGGGTGTATTAAAATTCTCCAATTAAAAAAGACAAACTTCAAGGGTTATATGTAAAATGTCCCATAAAAATTCGACAGCAAACATATTGTTTTTTTAATGAATGGGGTCAGCAGTGAAAACTGGTGTCAACCTTAATTTCCTTTTACCAAATTGCACAGGTAGAACACCTATTAAATGGCATTAACACCAAATTTGTTTTAAGCAAAGAATAACTCTGTAGAGCTAAATTTAAAATATTGACACTGTTAAATATAATCCCAGTACACTGTATAATAATATTTATTGTCCTTTTTTGTTTTGTTGTTTTCTTTGTTCTGTCTGGCACCTGCCTAATTCTGCAAGGGTCAGCTCATGTCTTAACAAATGCAGTATTTTTCCTAATTTCTACTTTGTGGACTACAATACTTAAAACACCCATTTTTCATATAGTATTAAGAAATGCACCAATTTTGTGATTACAATTTTTTTTCTCTCTTCTTGGTTGTTAATAACTTCCTTCTATGGTCTATGAAAAGCTTGTGAAGAGATTATGAAGGTCAATGTAAACATTTTTTATGCATATGTTTATTTGTGTTTCACTACTGGAATGCAAAAAATCTCCTTGTTTTGTTTTTTGTTATTTTTTTTTTATTGAGGACATTAAAATGTCAATTAAATACAGTTGGAGTATTGAATACAGTTGCGCAAATGTTAATATCACATTTGATTGATACAGAAGTTTAGTCCTCTTTTTGTATCCCCTAAAAGAAATTGGACACTTTTGGTCCTTCATAAGAATACAGATAAATGCTAGGGTTTACAATAAACAAAAAAAAAATTTTTTTGGCATTTTTAGAAAGATATGTTACTTTGGCTCAACATGTTAAACTTATATGTAAAGGTAAATGCAAACTACCAGGGCTGAACAAGTTAACATGAAGAAAATAAAAATAAAAACCCATATCACACCTTGTTATCATGTAAAAAGAACTCTTTTCTTTTTTCCCCTTTGGCAATGATTTCAAGTGTTTTCATATATCTAACATACCCACCAAGGCATATGTAGCAACTCTGTCTAGCAGTACATTAGTGATTTCTATTACTGAGTATATATAAGACCCCCCTACAGCACCTCGGCCGCTGGCGGCGCAAGGAAAGGTTACACCCATATACACCATGCACAACAAATGTATATTGAATATAGCAAAGAGACTTGAATTTTTTTTTCTCCAGAAAGCCATATATAACGCCATTGTTTAGATGTAATTTGAATTTCCTGCTTTATGGGTGTAGTAGCTATTCGTGTATTAGGTAGCTGTTTGATGGTGGGTACGTGGGAACGTTTTAGAATGAAATATCATGGGTCAATAGTATAATATATTACCGGTGCAATAATTCCTTCCCCCCTTTTTTATTGCATGCATATATAGACAAAATAAACAAATAAAAGAACCCTTTAAAATATATAAATCTAACGATCCAACTTCTTAAACAAAACTTTTAATGTGGTCTAGCAGTTATGCTTTACCTAAGAGGTTTCAACCCTCGGGAGCTATCCACAGTGCGTAAACTTGGTGTATGAGTGCGTAACCTTGGTGTATGTTATTTTTATCGTAATCAGAGTCCATGTTACACACACGGATGGACCATCAGGAAGCTGTTTTTTCTTTGCACTGAGTCTGCGGCCTCCCAAGGTCCCCCCCTAAAACACAGAGAGAGACGCACAGACTCTGGTCTTTGTTTATTGTGTGAGTATAATATTATTACTGTTCCTAGGTGGTCTCCGAGTTTAGGTGATTTAATGGGTACTCCCAGCGTGGCTTTGGCGATGTTAGTGATGACGACCGGGTCTTCCGGTTTGATTGTATGGCTTTTCAGATCAGGCGCCATTTTGTGTTGAAGGCAGGCAGGATTTTGCTTTGCAGTAGCTGTTGATGAGAGGAGAAATGTTGCTTGCTTGCTGTTCTTGTTTGCTTTCTCCGGTATTAATTTGCTCTTGTTCTGTGGTATCTGTCGGTAAATGGCCAGCTGGAATAGATCTCCATTCAGCAATTCTTTGGGCTGTTCAGCCTCCCCGGGCCCTAGGGTTGGGCCGAACCCCCATGCTGTAACCTGTTTGATTGCCGACATCTTATATGTTATAGGTGGTATCTTGCTCATAAGAAGTTGGATATCTTGTTCCGATGGAGCCTTATCTATTAGAGGCTTATAGATCTCCTCCAGTCTAAGAAGAATTGGATCATATGTGATGGAAGTGCTTTAATCCCTCACGTCAGCTGAAAGGGTTATCATCATGTCTTATTCTGTAGTTTCTCCACTTAGAAAAATTGACTGGTTAGCGAAGGTGTCGGTTATTATCAGTTTTTGAAAGTATCAATGTGGGCTTGATGTGTGATCAGTCCTAGTATAACACCCCGGCAAACCGGTGTGGGGGGGGGGGGCGCTGCCTGTAAGATCTCCGCTGTTACAGGCCTCAGATGTCCTCTTCAGGCCCTGGGATCATGAATACAGCAAAATTGTCCAGGTTTGTGTTGTATGTCGCATAAGATCACAAAATCTATCGTTTTGGCAGTAAATGCTGTGGGTTTAGGCTAATAATCAGTGTATTATAAGCCACTCTCCCGGAGCTCTTGAAAGATGGGACTACACAGAGCCTCTGCTAGGACACCATGTAACTTGTTTTTATAATTAATTAAGCTTATTTACTTATTGATATGAGCTGCTTTGCAATATTTATGTTTACAAACTGATTGGAATGGGAGCCCTATAGTTTACAACTCATTGGTTTACCTGTCTCCTCCCTACTCAGTATATTGTTCCACCTGTATAAACAAGTATTGTTAAAGGCACTTCTTGTTGGATGGTATGAGATTGTATGGGTAAAAGATGAAACACCATTTCTTTCTTTAATGATTCAGATAGAGCATACAGTTTTAACCAACTTTCCAATTTACTTAAATGATCTAATTTGTTTCATACTCTTGATATCCATTTTTGAAAGAGCAGTTTGCACTACTTGGAGCTAGCTGAAAGCCAATGACAAGACACATATACGTGGTGCAGTCACCAAGCAGAAGCTTCTAAAACTACCTAGATATACTTTTCAACAAAGGATGCAAAGACAATGAAACATATTAAAATAAATTAGGAAGCCATTGCATGCTCTATCTGAATCATGAAAGAAAAAAAAATGGGTTTCATGTACCTTTAAGCCTGTCACATTCCTACCCTGTAGCTGGTGTCCAGCCTGTTATAATTTTTGCCCAGCAACATGGATCCTGCAGAAATTGAAACCACTCTTTGAAAATGAATAAACCTAAAATACCATCACCTGCTTGTTTTACTGAGAATCTCACTCCATGTAGGATATTTTTGAATCAGTGTGGAGTCCTATTCATATTTTAATAATTGATCTCTGTTTGTCATAGGGCTAGAGCGTTTTATAGTATCTGGAAAAGCATTTGTCAGGATTTTTCCCGTAACCTTTTCTTGATATCTCTTAAGTTTTTATGCAATTTAGTTGAAACGGGGGGGGGGGGGGGATTATTAAGACCCAAAAGCAGCTGTTTCCGCGTAAGCCTTCAGGCTCACCTTAAACAGGAGTTAAGAAGCAGGGGTCTTAAGACTGCTGCTCCTTAACTCGTCCGCCACTTCTAAGGTGGTGGACAGCAATCCGCCCAATCGGATACGATTGGGTTGATTGACACCCCCTGCTAGAAGATGATTGGCCACAAATCTGCAGGGGGTGGCATTGCACAAGCATTTCACTAGAAATGCTTGTGCAATGATAAATGCCGACAACGTAGGCATTTACAGTATTGATGTGTGGCAGACATGATCCACTACAGCGGATCATGTCCGCCCGCACATTGTTAAATCAGCCCCTTGATATCCCTGTCAGAAGGCCTGATGATTGAAAGCTCTCCAGTCAGGTGAGATGATCTAAAATTATCCTCCAGCACTAAGAATCTGTAGTGAAATTTCCAAAGGCAAATTTTGCTATACTTTTCCAAGGGGAGTTCTGCATGTGAAGGAAAGACAAGTCGAGTGTAATACAGTACAGCATGACACGACATGTATGCTGCATTTACACTTTGTGCTTTGTATTCTATATTACTTTACACTTCAAATTAAATTTCATTACATTTAAAATTTGCACTTTCTATGTTGTATTTTATTTTGTATTCAACAATGTATTTTGTGAGTTTACAAATTCTAATTATGCTTTCACAGTTTCTATGTAACTTTAACAAACTAGGATCATACTTTGTATATTTATATGTATATTTTACAAATTACATTGCACTTTGCATTTCTACTATTTAAAATAAAACTAAAAACTGTCAGCTTCAGTTTTCAAGAGAGTGACATTAAATTCTCTAGATTGGAGAGAGATACCATTTTATAGAAAGTAATAAAGCTCTCCGGGATACAAAAATTTTACACTGGAGACACCTGGGACTAATATAAAGGCTCAGTTTGAATAAATGAAACTGAAATGTTTTCACTACAATTTTACTTGCTTTTGCCTATAGTTAAGTATATATTACTTTTCTGTTAGTTAACATAAATATATTGTGAATTTTGAATAAACTTCACCTGAATAAGGCTGGTGAGATAAATCAGTGAAACCAGCTTGTGAGAGAGCTTCAGGCATACCCTGGGAACTCATTCTATAAGCAGAGCCAACTTTCTAATTAGGCGAGTTAGGCGGGTGCCTAAGGCCTCATGCTTACTGGGGCCTCGCGCCCACCAAACTCGCTAATTTGAAAGCTGCATTACATCCGAGTTGACAGTGAACTGTAATGCTGCATGCGCTGATTCCATGCGCAAGCAGCGTTATGGTCCCCTGTCACACTCACCTCACCCAGTACTTGAGGTGGCGCAGACAAGGGAAATTGTCAGAGGTTACCGCCGGAGCCATCCATTTGTCATGCTGCTTCCGCTTATAGGGCACAGCATGAAGGAGGTTACCCATGCGGCAGCCAATGAGGGAAGCAAGGATATACGATATCCCGCCCCCTCATCATGCTGCACTGCCACCACACATCTTAGAAGGCATTGATTGTATTATGGGATGGAGGACTAGAGGTATATGATGGCAGGGAGGGATATATAATGTTGGGCTCCTGGGAAGATGTGATTGGGGGGTTGGCAGGGAAGTTAAGGTTCTGGGAAGGTGTAATTGGTGGGTTAACAGGGGATATGTGAAGTTGGGGTCATGAGAAGATGTGATTGGGGGGTTGGCATTGAAGTTGGGGTTCTGGGAAGGTGTAATTGGTGGGTTAACGGGATATGTGAAGTTGGGGTCATGAGAAGATGTGATTGGGGGTTGACAGGGGATATGTGATGTTGTGGTTCTGGGAAGATGTGATTGAGGGGGGTTGACAGGGGATATGTGAAGTTGGGGATCTGGGAAGGTGTGATTGGGGGGATGACAGGGGATATGTGATGTTGGGGTTCTGGGAAGATGTAATTGAGGGGGGTTGACAGGGGATATGTGAAGTTGAACACCTGGGAAGATGTGATTGGAGGTTGGCAGATGATATGTGATGTTGGGGTTCTGGGAAGATGTGATTGGAGGGTTTGGCAGAGGATATGTGAAAATGGGGTTCTGGGAAGGTGTGATTGGTGGAGAGTGACTGGGGAGATGTGATGGTGAGGGGAGGGAAAGGCCTGGGGAAATGCGATGGGGGGACTGGTGAGATGTGATTGTGGGTGGGGGTGACTGGAGAGATGTGATGGAGGCTGAGGAGAAGGGCAGGGGGGCCTGTGGAGATCTAATTTTGTATTTTCTTTTTTTGTGTGCTCATTATACAAAAATATATATATTTTTTAAAACTAATTTCCTAACCTTCTAAAATGTAAACTAAAATCTTAATCTATCCCTAAATTTAACTATAATGTTGAATAAATAATAAAAAAAAAATCATAACATAGTAAGTTTAAAAAATTGCACCCAATCACTGTATTTCTACACTGATGGGAGGACTGGGGAGATTGAATTTGGGGTGGGGGTGACTGGGGAGATGTGATTGAGGAGGAGCAGGAAATATGGGGGAGAAGAGCAGGGGGGCCTAAAGAGAGGAGGGAGAGGAGCAGGGGTCCTGGAGAGAGAAGCAGGAGTGCCTGGGGTGTCGGTATATACCAGGTTACAAAATTACTATTTATTATTATCTTAGCAGTTACCAACCAATAAAATGTATATACGTAACAATTAAAAAAAAATATTTATTACTTAGTTCTTGATTAGTTACTTCTATAGACACCTTGAATTATATTTATGTAGAACCTAGATAGATTAATCAATTATGCATGCTTATTCCGTTACAATATTCTATACAACAGATCATAAAAAAATATATCTCTAAAATTATCCTTACTCACAATGAATCACATTAAAATACCTCAATAAAAATATCAGAATATGGACCGCTAACTTAACAATTCTTAGTTAAACAAAATAACAAGATACTTCACACAAATCTTACTGGATCTCAATAGATTTAAGATAACTTTCAGGCAAGTATAGTTAAACTATTTAGCCCACAATTGGTTCTATATAACTTCAATTAAAAATACCAGAAATTGTATATATTATTAATGCAACAGCAAATTTATATGCTAATTAATCTGAGCTGAAATAACCTTTAATTCAGCCACAATAAAACAAATCCTAAAATATATTCAGTATATAGCAATAACTGTAATTAACTTATGATATTGACATACTCAAATTATTTATAAACATTAACATTTAATGTCAATATACTTACTACTCTTGTTATTAGATATAAGAATAAATCTCTTTTTAAATCACAGTACGATATAACTAGTTTTAGAATACCTTGATTTAAAACATTAAAAATATAGAGCAACCGTATATATCATAAAATAAACCAAATTGAAAGTTTCAGCTTTTTCAGATTAATCCAGTTCACCGTCATAAATAAGAAAGGTATTTGCAATTATGGAAAAATAAGGTTAGCCCAATTTTGCTTATAGAGACTGTGTTCCAAAGGCAGTACTTGTGAGTCAGTCAAAATTCCAGCAAAGGCCCCTTTCTATTCCAGTGCAAGAGAATATATCACGTGATAAATCTCACATTTGTTTATTCTAATCATTGGTGAACCTTTTGGATATGCTCCACTGAAGCTCATCTCTGATAGGCCCTTCAGAGCTAAACCTCTCATTGGTTCACTGGGAATGCATGGGCCTTAACAGTCAATTTGTTTGGCTGTCATACCAGTTTTAGTCCACTAGGGGGCAGCAGACACAGAAAAATTGTTTCACCATCAAAGTGCCACAGAAAATACAGATACTCTTCAATATGTTCTTTAAACACACCTATAATTTCCAGCATTAATAAATTATATGTTCAACATATATGGGATTATCTCATACTATTTACCCTGAGTATTTTCATACCAAACATGAAATACCACCTATAATATTTTAGAAGATGCCTTTAAAGTTAAATTTTTATGAGTTGACTAGTAGTAAGAATCAATAAAACATATGTGTTTATCTGACTTATTTTGTATATCAGTTAATTTGATATACTGGTATATATTTAATTTCCTAGTCACCATTTTATATCATATATAGATGAGCATTTATAGTTATTTATTAAAATATGTATCAACAGTGTTTAAGACATGGGCTCAAAATCTATGATGCATTTGTATGTTAACTTATAGTATCATATTTAGAAACCTCAGTTTCATATCAGGTTCTCCCTGTCATGTTTATTAGACTCCTGGAAAAACAAAGAAAATGTTATTTTGAAACAAATTGGTCAAACATTTTTTAAATTGACTATACAGCTACTTATTAAATTCAGCAAATACTTATCTAACATGCCATTGCTAGACATTTTCTCTCAGATCCATAAATACACATTTATACAATACTGAGGTACACCATAGCTGAAAATTATACACAAGTTGTACTTTAAAATCTCAATTGTGATGCTTTCAACATCCTCATATTATCAAGGGCATTCGGAACTTCAACTTCTGAGGTTTGTGTATTGGAAACTCAGCATGTACCAATTTGCACCGAAGTGTAAATAGTCACATTTCCTGAAATTTGTCCCTTGGTTCAGACTTCTCGGCTCTCTTCTCTTATTACACATTTCCAGGCAGTGATCAAAAAGTCCTTTGAAGTGATCTCATTATCTCTTATGGTTTGGGACAAACATTTGTTCTTTAGAAGTCCTTGACTAATAAAAATGGGGGTTGTGTTACAAATAGCTTCACAAATAAATGAATTATTTGGTGTAGATATATATATATAAATATATACTGTATATATTATTTAATAACACTCGCAGGTATCCTGACAGGAGAGATGGGGGATAGGAGAAGAACAGATTGTTCTGGTGAGATGGGGGAGAGAATTAAGTGGCAGGTAGACAGGATAAGGGGACATGGTAAGATGCGGGAAAGTCTTGGGGGCATGGGGTGTTTTATGCATTCGAAGAATTTTGTATATTAATTTACACTGTGTAATCTAATTATAGAATGTTAAGCATATCTCAACATAGATCATTATATAGGTTAAAGAGATATGCTTAAATGCATCTTCTAGCTATAGGAAAACATTAACCTCTCCTCATTTATTTTAGTGTTTAAAATGTTATAAATATCTAATATGCTTTAACATACATTCTTATGTTGAAGAAAATCCACTGCTATTTTTTTAAGAAGATCCCCACAGTTCTCACTTATTAAACCTGTGTTATATATGTATTCTCCTTTATGGGTATATATGTGTGTGTCAGTCTCCTTTGTGTGTATATGTGTATATATGTGTATTTGTGAATGGCAGTCCATTTGTGTGTGTGTGTATGAGTGTGTGCAAGTATGGGTAAATTACTGTTTATATGAATGTCTGCATGCATGGGTAAATGCATAAATGAGTGTGGGCATACATGGGTAAATTACTATGTATATAACGATGTGCAGGTATAGGCAAATGATTGTAAATATGAATGTCTGCATGCATTGGAAAATGACTGCATGCATGGTAAATAACTGTATGTAAATATGTACATATATGGATAAATAAGTGTGTATTTGAGTGTAGGCATATATGGGTAAATGACTGTGTGCATGGATAAATGACTCTGCAAGCATGGGTTAATGACTGTATGTAAATGTATGTGTGAATGACTGTGTATATGAGTGTACATGCGTGGGTAAATGACTATGGCATTTAGTATGTATGTTTGTGTATATGAGTGCATGTATATGTGAGTTTGTCAGATGGGGCCTCTTGTTAGAGTTTCATCTATGGCCTCACAAAGTCTAGAGCTGCCACTGTCTATAAGACAAGGTATGTGCTCCAAATTCAAACACTGCCCTCACACTCCATTCAGAGCTCTTCACACTGCGTGCTTTATGCCACACTAAGATGACCCTCCGGGAAAGGGAATCCTCACAAAAACCTCCAGCAAGATAAAATCACAAAGCAAAGGAAGATACATGCACTCAAAACAGGAGTAAATAAAAAAAATACGGACACAAGCAAAAATACTGTATTCCTTCATGAAAGAACATGTGCAATAGTTACTAGTCAAACGCATTTGTCTCATCATCAGTGATGTAACTTCCTCAATGACTCTAAGACTAACTGACTGGCATAGTTACTATTTAAGCGTTAAGTCATGCCCGCATTTGGCACTTCAATACTTTGTTCATATTGAGCAAGAATAGTTTAGATTACTGGTTACTCATGTGGTACATAGTATTATTCACAAACAATGTATACATTAAAAACTCACATAGTGTATCAGAACCGTAATTTGTTACATCAGTTACACTTATGTTATACATTGTATACCATACATGCTCAAATATCACATTTACATCAACATGACAATACTTTGTTTTAACATTCATATTAGGTATATCCTATAACATACTCTCATACATTATTATGAAATTATTGTAATAAAATTTCCATGAATGATGTCACTTCACACTCTCTTTTGTTTATAAAGTTATTCAACAAACAGTTTTACATCCCATTCCGAGTTAAGTTCTACTGCTATCCTAGGTTCCTAATTGGAAAATCCAATATACTTGTTCTATCTCCCCCTCTGGGGTGTCTTTTTACATACTTAAAGGGACAGTCAACACCAGAATTTTTGTTGTTTAAAAAGATAGATAATCCCTTTATTACCCATTCCCCAGTTTTTTTGCAAAACCAACACTGTTATATTAATCCACTTTTTACTTCTGTGACTAACTTGTATCTAAGCATCTTCTGACTGCCCCTAATCACATGACTTTTAGTTATTTTGCATATAGTTGCATTTTAGCCAATTAGTGCAGTGTCTGCCACTAGCCATGGGCGTGATCACAATGCTATCTATATGGCCTACATGAGCTTGCTCTCCCCTGCTGTGAAAAGTAAATAAAATAGAGGCGGCCTTCAAGGGCTTAGAAATTATCATATGTGCCTCCCTAGGTTTGCTTTCAACTAGAATACCAAGAGAACAAAGCAAAATTGTTGATAAAAGTAAATTGGAAAGTTGTTTAAAATTACATGCCCTATTTGAAAAATGAAAGTTTTTTTTTGGACTTGACTGTCCCTTTAATACCCTGAACGAGTTATAAGGAACTATTAGAATCATGATACTTATGAAAATGTAATGCAATGGGTGTGTTGGAATCTGGATCCTCAATTCCCCCTAAATGTTCCAAAAACATTCAATCCTTAAAAAAATGGGTTGTGTGGCCTACCTACTTTTTACCACAGCCTTTGCATGTCAGTGAATAAATCACAAACTTAGTATTGCAATTTATGAACTGTTATTTTATACACTTTCTGTTCATCCTGAGATTTAAATCCATCCCCCAAAAGTGCATAAGAACAAATTTTGCATTGTTTGCTGCCACATCTATAATAACCAGATTTTTTAGACAACCAATTTTTCTTATCAACTATGGTTAACATAGAAAGGCGGTGACAACATATTTCCTAGTGTATTGGTTTTTCTACTTACAAAATGTAAACTCAGATCAACTATTTTATTCATGGTGTCATTTGTTCTTAAAATAGGCAAGGCACCTTTAATTAAATTACATATAGTACTATACTCTTTATTATATGTGGAAGCAAAGCATGGCTTATCACTAAATTATTTATCTCTTACTTTCTTTCTTGGAACTAGCAAGTTCTTCCTTTCAATACTGTCAACTTGTGTTTTTGCTTGCATAAGAGGTATTTTATCATACCCTCTTGACAAAAATCTCAATGTTGTGTGCTCAGCAATGCATACTTATTGTAATCTCTTGAGGAAGTGCAATTCCTTTTAACTTTCATAAATTGTCCCTTAGGAATTGCTCTTATTATATGTCCAGGGTGACATGAACTAGCATTCAATAATGTGTTTCCTGCAGTGGGTTTTCTGTATAGACTAACCTCAACACTCTTATTCATATTATTTGCTCTTTGCATGACATCTAAATATGGAATAGAGTCCTTTGAAAACTCCATCGTAAAATCTAAATTCATTTCATTCATTTTGAAATATTCAATAAAAAAGGAAATATCTTTTTCATCACCTTTTCTTACAAACAAAAGGTTGTTTATATAGCGACCAGTTTCAAGTATGTTTTTAGCATTCAAAATCCTATTTGATGGTAATAGGATTGTTAAAAGGAACACGAAAAAATAGATTTAATTATCAAAGTAACTTTTCCAAGAATGACAAAAAATAGACTCTGTATAAACACTATAAATGTAGCTTTTTAATAATATGTCACCCTTGTTATAAGTTACTACCTCACTGCAATAGAGACTTAAAATGTATTAATATATTTAATTAAAGCAAGATGTTACTGTATCTACTAGATAGAAAATATGAACAATTTACTCCTATCTATAAATAACTTAACATCACTGATCTTATTTATGCCTTTATGATGACCTGTTTGGAGAGTATAGATCCAAAAAACTTCTTTTTTTTACTCAATGCCATTGCGGTTTCACGCTTCTGGGGGTAAAAAATCTCCTTCAAACATAAATAAATTGGGAGTCAAAAAGGTATCATATTGATTTTAAAATTAATTCTTTAGTATTCAATATCATATTCAGAATATCTCTCAAGAAAGTGTTCTATTGCCATTATTCCTTTCAAATGCGGGATGGACGTATATATATAGATACTACATTAATGGTCAGAAAAAAATAATTGTTCTGCCATCCTACCCCTTCCACTTGACATAAATAATCAGTGGTGTCTTGCACATAACTTTTGAGATTCTTTACTTTGAACGTTGAATGTGGTATTACAAGATAACAATTTATAAACTTCTAGATATCCTAATTGGCTATGGTCTTCTTTAATATAGTTAGTTTGATTCAATATAACTACATTCCCACCCTTATCTGAATTACGAATTTCTATAGACTCTTCTGATTTTAAATGTTCTGGTGCCCCAATTCCCTTTCTTTTTAGATTATCCTTAACATGGTTATTCCTATCTATTTTATGGTTCAGGTGACAAAGTTACTTCTCAATTGTCTTTTGAAACACCTCAACGGCATTTAATCTGGTATTCACTGGAAAGAAAGTAGATTTCTTTATAAACTTAAACAAACTTGGTTTATCAACCATCATAGGGGGATATATATCAAGCCGTCAATTTTGTTGCATTCAACAGCACCAATACACTTGCCTAACATCGCGGCCGCGTATCTCAATACACTCTCCATATTTATAAAAAAAACTGCAAAAAGACGCGCACCAAGTACGGGGCGATGAGCATCGGACTGTTGTTAACTAGCAGTCATTGATCTCGTGTCTGTTCGGCTTTTTACCAACTTTATATATACCCTGTCACTAAACGTAGCCACTATACTAAAAATGTTTAACCCCTATCCCACCGCTCCCAGACCTCGCCACAACATAAATTAAATTATTAACCCCTATCCCGCCGCTCCCTGACCCAGCCGCAACATAAATAAAGTAATTAACCCCTATCCCACCACTCCCCGACCCCACCACAACCTTAATAAATGTATTAACCCCTCTCTCACTGCTCCCCAACCCCGCCGCCACTAAATAAATGTATTAACCCCTAAACCTCTGGCCTCCCTCATCACTACCACTAACTAAACCTATTACCCCTAAACTGCCAGCCCTCCACATCACCATAAACTAAATTAAGCTATTAACCCCTAAACCTAACAACCTGCTAACTTTAAATTAAAATTACCACATCCCTATCTTCAAATAAATTTAATGTTACCTGTAGAATTAAAATAAACTATTTTTAAACTATTAACTAACCTACCCTAACCCTACCCATTTATCCTACAATTAAATTAAACTAGTAATTAAATAAACTAAATGACATATTAAAAAAACCTAACCCTACTAAAATTCTTTAAATCTACTATTAAACCTTATTACAAATTACTAAATTACAAAAAAAAAATAAACGCTATGTTACAAAAAATAAAAAACACTAAATTACGGGAAAAGAAAACACATTATCAAAAATAAAAAAGAATTAAACCTAATCTAATAGCACTATCAAAATAAAAAAGCCCCCCCCCAAAATAAAAAAACCCTAGCCTACAATGAACTTCCAATGGCCCTTAAAAGGGCCTTTTGTGGGGCATTGCCCCAAAGAAATCAGCTCTTTTGCCTGTTAAAACAAATACAAACACCCCCCAACAGTAAGACCCACCACCCAACCAACCAACCCCCCCAAATAAAAAACCTATTTAAAATAACCTAAGTTCCCCATTGCCCTGAAAAGGACATTTGTATGGGCATTGCCCTCAAAAGGGCATTTAGCTGTTTTACATGCACAGACCCTAATCTAAAAATAAAACCCACCCAAAAAACCCTTAAAGGGACAGTCAAGTCCAAAAAAAACTTTCATGATTTAAATAGGGCATGCCATTTTAAACAAATTCCCAATTTACTTTTATCAACAATTTTGCTTTGTTCTCTTGGTATTCTTAGTTGAAAGCTAAAACTAGGAGGTTCATATGCTAATTTCTTAGACCTTGAAGACTGCCTCTAATCTGAATACATTTTGACCACTAGAGGACATTAGTTCACATGTTTCATATAGATAACATTGAGCTCATGCACGTAAAGTAACCTAGGAGTGAGCACTGATTGGCTAAACTGCATGTCAAAAGAACTGAAATAAGGGGGCAGTCAGCAGAGGCTTAGATACGAGATAATTACAGAGGTAAAACATGTATTATTATAACTGTGTTGTATATGCAAAACTGGGGAATGGGTAATAAAAGGATTATCTTTCTTTTTAAACAACAAAAATTCTGGTGTTGACTGGCCCTTTAAAAAAAACTCACACTAAACCCCGACGATCGACTTACAGTTATTGAAGTCCCACTTGAAGGATCTTTCCAGTCGGCGAAGTCATCATCCAGGCAGCAATAAGTATTCATCCGGGCGGCATCTTCTATCTTCATCCATCCGGCGCGGAGCAGGTCCATCCTGAAGACATCCGGTGCGGAGCATCCTTTTCATATGGTAGCCACCGTAAACTGGAACTTCAATTCCTTTTGGCTGAAAGATTTCAATCAGCCAATAGGTTTAGAGCTGCTAAAATCTTATTGGCTGTTCAGAAAACCAGGTATGCTGAGCCAGAATAGCCGCGAGTGTACTTGTTAGAAATTTGATAACTTTGAAAAAGTGTCAGATAGAACAGAATGTGTATTCGGAGCATCTGTAATGACATAAGCATCGATCTGCGTCGGATTGAGACCGGCGGATCGTATGTTACGTCACAAATTTCAACATTTGCCGGTCTGTAGGCTTTGATAGTTAGATCGGATTAAGCTTGCAACAATTACACTGCGGAATTCCAGCGTATTTGTGGTTGATGGCTTGATACATATCCCCCATAGTGTCTTCTACTCCTTCACTTTCTATTTATTAAGATGATAATTCCAACACACTTATCTTGAAACTATTAACTCCTCATGTGCTGTGAAAGTGGTTGAGGGTGCTTGCTGTGACTCAAACATTTTTTTTTCAATATCAGTGATATAATAAATTTGTTTACATCAACAATGGTTTTAACTACTTTGTGACCAGACCACTTTTCCATTTGTTGACCTTTTGGGACCAGGGCTATTTTTACATTTATGCAGTGTTTGTGTTTAGCTGTAATTTTCCTTGTACTCATTTACTGTACCAACACATATTATATACCATTTTTCTCACCATTAAATTGACTTTCTAAAGATACCATTATTTTCATCAAATCTTATAATTTACTATAATTTCTTTTATAAAATATGATGAAAAAATGGAAAAAAACACACTTTTTCTAACTTTGATCCCCAACATCTACAACTACCATAAAACACCCATGCTAAATAGTTTCTAAATTTTGTCCTGAGTTTAGAAATACCCAGTGTTAATAACCCTTCACATGTATATATTTTTTACAAGAAGACAACCTAATGTATTAAACTTAGAGTATTTTGACTCTTTTCATGCAACCATTCTACCACCAATCTATGCCAAAGTTTGAAAAAAATAAAAAAGTGGTGATTTTTTGACAAAATAGAAATTTAAGAATACATTTACTGAAAATGTTAAGGGTTACTGTCAAATAACACACCAATATGTCTTCAGAAACATCTCCTGAGTACAGTGATACCACCCATGTATAGGTGAGTCTGGTCCTATGGGGGCTAAAATGCCTTATTTTTAGGGAGCGCATTCCAGTTTTCACATCAGTCATCATGCACCCATGTCCTATTTGGGACATTTCTGAAGCTAGCCAATGTAACTTACCCCCATCAAACCATTTATTGTTTAAAAGTAGACACCCTAGGATATTTGAAATGCTGGTATTTAACACCTTTCATGCACTAATTCAACCACCAGTCTTTGTCAAACTTTTGGGTAGTCATTTTTTTGTGTTATTTTTCACACACATTGTACTTTAGGCATTGATTTTCAGTTCCTTTTATATGTTACTGACAAAAAACATGTCAATATGTGTTCAACAACATCTCCTGAGTACAGTGATACCACCCATGAATAGGTTTGTTGGGTTCTCAGGGGCCTAAAAGGCCTTATTTTTAGGGAGCGCATTCCAGTTTTCCAACTTGGAATTTTCACATCTGTCATCATGCACCCATGTCCTATTTGGGACATTTCTGAAGCCGGCCACTGTAATTTACCCCCATTAAACCATATATTTTTTAAAATTAGACACCCTAGAGTATTTGAAATGCTGGTATTTTAACACTTTCCATGCACTAGTTCAACCACCAGTCTTTGTAAAACTTTTGGGTAGTCATTTTTTGTGTTATTTTTCACAGATATTGTACTTTAGGCATGGATTCTCAGTTCCTGTTATGTGTTACTGACAAAAGAACACCTCAATATTTGTTCAAAAACATCTCCTGAGTACAGTGATACCACCCATAATTAGGTTTGTTGGGTTCTCATTGGGCTAAAAGGCCTTATTTTTAGGGGGCGCATTCCAGTTTTCCAACTTGGAATTTTCACCTGTCATCATGCACCCATGTCCTATTTGGGACATTTCTGAAGCTGGCCAATGTAATTTACCCCCATCAAACCATATATTTTTGAAAAGTAGACACACTAGGGTATTTGAAATGCTGGTATTTTAACACTTTACATGCATTAATTCAATCACCAGATTTTGTCAAACATTTGGGTAGTCATTTTTTGTTATTTTTCACACACATACTTTAGGCATGGATTCTCAGTTCCTGTTATGTGTTACAGACAAAAACACCTCAATATGTGTTCAACAACATCTCTTGAGTACAGTAATACCATCCATGAATAGGTTTGTCAGGTTTTCAGTGGGCTAAAAGGCCTTATTTTTAGGGGGCGCATACCAGTTTTTAAACTTTGAATTTTCACATCTGTCATCATGCACGCATGTCCTATTTGGGACATTTCTAAACTGGTCAATGTAATTTACCTCCATCAAACCATATATTTTTGAAAATTAGACACCATAGGATATTTGAAATGCTGGTATTTTAACACTTTCCATGCACTAATTCAACCACCAGTCTTTGTCAAACTTTTGGGTAGTCATTTTTTTGTGTTATTTTTCACACACATTGTACTTTAAGCATGGATTCTCAGTTCCTGCTATGTGTTACTGACAAAAAAAACACCTCAATATGTGTTCAACAACATCTCATGAATACAGTGATACCACCGTTAAGGTGTGTGCCGAGCGCTTTGTGTATAAGGGAGACCTTAAGCTTACTAACAGATTAGCCTCCTAGTAGGCTAAAAATTAAATTGCAGAATGGGGAGCGGTAGTAAGTACTAGAATAGCTTAAAAGGCTAGATGCTTGAGAATATAACAAATATTTATTATACAATAGGATAAAATTGCAAATAAAATTCCAAATACATATATAAATACAAAAAAGTACTAAAATGCAAAGTTCAAATGTAGAGTTTTACAATAAAATCAATGGATCCATGAATTTTTTTTTGAGGTACAAAGATTAACGAGTCGTTGAGTTAAAACTGATTTTCGCTATATCTAAAGCAGCATGTGTGAGTACACAGTGGATAAGCTGGTGTGTGAATTGTTCAATGGTAGAATTGCTCCTAATAGTAGTATGTGTGAAATATGGGGTGGTGTGAATTGTGTCTACAAACAATGCAATGTCAACAATCAACACTTGCATATCAACTTTTAAATTGTGCAAAGTATATAGAAAAAAATTAGTACAATTTGTGGCGTTTCAGCCACAAATTGGCCTTTATCAAGACTATTATAGTCTTGATAAAGACCAATTCGTGGCCGAAACGCGTTGACATACTGGTGAGCTTGTTTCTTATACCACTATTGTCTCTTGTATACAGTGTTGCACTATTGTCTCTTTCTTTCTTTTCAGGTATTTAAATTTCCACTTTATTGCGATATTTGCATTTTTTATGTACTCTATGCCTATGTAAACTATGGACGTTTCAAGAGATTTTAACTGAAAATTACAGAAGTTAGAACCACCACCTCTGAACCTTGGCACCAAGGATGCCGAAGCGGCCCTGTAATAAGGGCACCTATTTTGTTTTTATTTTTATTTTTGTTTTTGTCTTTTTAATCTTTTTTTTTCTCCACATTGTTTGCAATATTTGGCTCTTTTTCTCAATTGATACTCACATCATGATATCCTTATTATTTTTTTGGGACTGATCTTTCATATGATTGTTAACTCAAAACGTTTACGTCTGGGTGTTTTATCTATACACCAATCTAATTCACCATTATATCACCATCACGCTTGGAGGACATTGTGACTTTCTTCTAAGGAACTATTACATTTGTTTGCTTTAATTTTTACATTTTTACATTTTTGTATCACTAGCGCTAGTGTGGGCATCTTTTTTGGGTTGATACCCACCCCCCTCAGACAGCACGCCCCCTCACGTCATTTTTTGAGGTCTAGGCAATAGGACTTGCACGCTTTGAAAGTTGTACTAATTTTTTTCTATATACTTTGCACAATATAAAAGTTGATATGCAAGTGTTGATTGTTGACATTGCATTGTTTGTAGACACAATTCACACCACCCCATATTTCACACATACTACTATTAGGAGCAATTCTACCATTGAACAATTCACACACCAGCTTATCCACTGTGTACTCACACATGCTGCTTTAGATATAGCGAAAATCAGTTTTAACTCAACGACTCGTTAATCTTTGTACCTCAAAAAAAAATTTCATGGATCCATTGATTTTATTGTAAAACTCTACATTTGAACTTTGCATTTTAGTACTTTATTGTATTTCTATATGTATTTGGAATTTTATTTGCGATTTTATCCTATTGTATAATAAATATTTGTTATATTCTCAAGCATCTAGCCTTTTAAGCTATTCTAGCGCTTACTACCGCTCCCCATTCTACAGTGATACCACCCATGAATAGGTTTGTTTGGTTCTCAGGGGGCTAAAAGGCCTTATTTTTAGGGGGTACATTCCAGTTTTACAACTTGTAATTTTTACATCCCAATGCACCTATGTCCCATTTGGGACATTTCTGAAGCTAGTCAATGTAATTAACCCGCATTAAACCATATATTTTTGAAAAGTAGACACCCTAGGGTATTTGAAATGCTGGTATTGTAACACTTCCCAAGCACTATTTCAACCACCAGTCTTTGTCAATTTATTGGACAGTCATTTTTTTGTGTTATTTTTCACAGACATTGTACTTTAGGCATGGATTCTCAGCTCCTGTTATGTGCTACTGCCAAAGAAGACACCAATATGTGTTCACCAACATCTCTTGAGTACAGTGATGCCACCTATGCATAGGTTTGTTGGCTTGTTTGGGGTGTGCAATGCCAAATGTCTGACATGTGTTTGTGATTTTTTTCCACATTTAACATATCTTCTTTGCCTATCATCTTTTTGGGGGCCTTTTTACATACCCCAATTTATTTTCTTGCCATGAATGTGCATATATTTGAAAAGTTTATACCCCAAGGTATTGTATATGGAGTTCTTTGATGCCTTTGATGCAACTGTTATAACCCAACAAAATAGAGAAATTGTATGGTGGTAATTTTTCAATTTTACACACACATTGCTTTTCGACTATGATTTAGGAGAGCTTGTTGTAAGTTATTGCAAGAAAACACTCAAGGTTGTTTTCTGCAAGACCTTATGAGTACACCTATACCCCCCATGCATAGGTTTGCCAGGATTTTGGGAAGGTTCAGATACAATTGTATGACTTGCAATTTGAGTTGAAAGTGAGAGTATTTCTTCTTATAGGCCCATCTTTAGTTTGGGGCCTCTTGCATACCCCAGTTTTATTTATTGCCGTGAAAGTGTATATACTTGAAATGCTGACACCCCAAGGTATTGTATATGGAGTGATTTGATGCCTTTGATGCAACCGTTTTAGCCAAAAAAATTGGAGAAAGTGTATAGTGGTAATTTTTCAATTTTCATTTTTACACACACATTGCTTTTTGACTATGATTTGGGAGAGCTTGTTGTAAGTTATTGCAAAAAAAAACTACAGGTTGTTTTCTGCAAGACCCCCTGAGTACACCCATGCCCACCATGCATAGGTTTGACAGGGGTTTTGGTAAAATACAGCACCAATTTTAGAACAGTGAAATTAAAAAATCTGGCACAGTAAAAGTAAAAATCAAAAACAAACAAACTCAGTAACAGTAAACCTAACCAAAAAAAAAACCAACACAACGGCAAATGTAATTTTTTTTAAACATTTACTAGTGTGTGATACCACTTAAAGCAGTCCCCAATGCAGAGTCCAGGCTGCCCAAGGCAATCAGGACAGTAAAAGGTGGTGTCCCATCTCTGCCCCCTCTTGGTACAGACTCTGCATTTCTTCTGAGGATTCTGCTTCACCGCAGTAAGGGGGATTTTGAAAATAAAATGAGTAGCCCCAATTCTGCTCTCTCCCATCACCACCCGGGGAGCAGGTACATCTTGGTACAAAATCCCTGTTATGATCTGGAGCTGAAACTGTAAAAATTCATTCCAGGGTTTGCTTTTTTGAACAAGAAAAAATAATTGTGGGTTGCAATCTGCATTAAGTAAATTGCAACCTTTTTGTACCAGGCCGTTGTCCTCCGCATAATTAGGTAGGGCTGCAGCAGCTGATCTGCCAGATCAACCCCACCCATATGCCGGTTATAAGCCTTGATGCACACTGGTTTCCTTATGCTCTCAGCTCTGCCACGTACCTCCACAGTCCTCTCATTGTGGATGGTGGTAAGAAGGAACACATCCTTCTTGTATCTGTACTTAAGTGCCAACAGCTCCTCTTAGTGCAGAGCTGAGGTCTCCTCCCATTGTAGCCGGGTACGTGCAAGTTGTCCTGGAAAACCTGCACGGTTCTTTTTAATTGTACTGCAAGCTACTGCATCAAAGCAATACAGTAGCTTGAACAAAAGGACACTTGTATAAAAATTATCTAAATACAAGTAGTACCCTTTGTTCATTAGGGGTAATATCAGGTCCCAGACAATCTTGCCAGTGGTTCCCATATGTTCTGGGCAACCTAGAGGGTCAAGGTGGCTATCCTTTCCCTCATACACCCGGAAGGCCTGAATATACCCAGTCTCGTTCTCACAGAGCTTATACAACTCCATATCGAAGTGCTTGGAAGAAATATACTACTTGATTCCCAGCCTTCCCTTATACTTCATCAGGGATTCATCCACACATATATTCCTTCCAGGTGTATAAGCCGCTGCAAACCTGGCAGCAAAGTGGGTAATCAGGGGACTGATTTTATACAGCCTGTCAAACTGGGGATGATCCCTAGGGGGGCGCAGGCTGTTGTTGCTGAAATGCATGAAATGTAGAATCATTTCATACCTCTTCCTCAACATACACTGGAAGAAAATGGGGGTAGAGCAGATGGGGTTACTGCTCCAGTAGGAGCAGATGGAGGGTTTCTTTATTATGCCCATCGGCATAGTCAATGCCCAGAATGTTTTAAATTCTGGCACATTGATGGGGGCCCATTACTGCTTTGCCAAATATGAGTCATGCTTTGCAGCATTGAACTGATGGGCATATACATTTGTTTGGGTGACAATGTTACCCAATACATCATCGCCCAGAAACACCTCCATAAACTTTTGGGGGCTAAATCCTGCCACATCAACATTTATACCAGGATTTGCTGTGAAGTGTGGAATATCTGGCATCTGGTGATTAGGCATTACCCACCCTTCAGCAGCAATGGCAGATGTAATAACACGTCTCCTTCTGGGAGGGGGGGTAGCAGCCACAGATACATAACTATCAGTTGAGACTTTATCTAATGATGTATCTGAGCATATGGCAGGGTGAAAATTTACTAAAAAAAATCAAAACAAAATTTAAATTTAAATTAACTAAATGGCTCTGAAAAGAGCCTTTGGGTCTCACAAAAAATTACTAAAAAAAATGAACCCCTAAAAAAATGCACACAGCAAAAAAGTGCTTTTGTGCAAGAGCCAGTGATTTGTAGTGATCACTGGCAAGCTAGGGGTTAATGGCTCTGAAAATAACCTTTGGGTTTCACAATTTTTAAACTAATATAAGTGACTACATCTCTCTCTCTCTCTCTCTCTCTCTCAACACAGATCTCTCCCACAAAAATGCAAGGGAGGAGAGGGAGGGAGATCCACACTGATCAGTGTCAATATTTACCAATATTGACATGATCAGACAAATGGGATTTTTTATTATTATAAATTAAATTATAGAGCAAGCTCAGATTGGATGACCCAAGCCTGCCCCTATGATGAGGCAGGCTAGGGACACCCCAGAAGCCCCATAATGCACTGGACATTGCCATCTTTGAAGCCACATGGGGAAGGGGGAGGGGATATATGGGGCTAAATGGAGCTATTTTATTCTAAAATAAATATATTTTTATTATTTATATATATATATATATATATTATTTTACTAAGTGCCTCTACCCACAGAGGCACTTAGCACTCTAACAGAGCATCAGAAGCCTGCCCGATGGCTTCTGATGCTCTGCCTGACTGCTGGGCTCCACGTGGATTCAAACCGGAAGTCAAACCAAATCAAGACAAAATGGAGCCCAGCAATCAGGAACAGTATTGCAGGATCTCTCATCATCGAAGCATTGCTGCCATACTGTTTGAGCGTCTTCCAGTGCTCAGAATTACCAGTTTATCCTCTCCCTCCATCCATTACACTTTATGTTCCATAGTGTAGCGGTCCCACCCACTCCTATCCCCACCCCTGTGCATGTTCCCGCCCCCAGCCCCATGGGCACGCATCACTGGCATCACGAGGCATCACTACAATACATTGAAAGAGTCTGGAAGCAATCACGATCGCTTTCACCACTTGAAATCCTGGAGGACATGTCAGGCACGTCTTTGGTCCTTAAGGGTATTTTTTTGTAGGACGTGCCTGACACTTCCTTGGTCGCAAAGGGGTTAAACAGGTCAAAGTGACAGGTGGTAGAAAAATTAAATCCTAATGACTGAACCTCAGTTTGACTCTTGGTTAACTCATAGGAAGAAAGATAGATTATATTCTGATTGTTTATATATATTTCTTTCCCTGTACTTGTTTCTACCATCTTGGATATCTGGGCTGTTTCTCCTGATGTAAGGTATGTGTTTTACCTGTTGCTTTTTTTTCCACCTCTATGTACTTTCTTCTTTTTCTTTCACTTTCCACCTGACTACTCTCTCCTCATTTTTTTAAAGTATTCATTCCAGAATCCCACTATCAACTGACACATGGAGAACAAAAGAGGGTGATGAACCACCCTCTACCATTTCTTCCCTGGGAACTCCTCTAATAAGCTCAGGGAACTGCCCTGTCCCTCCCACTTTTTGGAACTGTCAGTTTTAGTTTACAATAGAGCAGATACAAAGTGCAATGTAATTTGCAAAAGATACACAGAAATATAATGTAGCCCAGCAGTCAGGAACAGTATTGCAGGATGTCTCATCATCGAGGCATCGCTGCCATACTATTTGAGCGGCTTCCAGTGCTCATATTTACCAGATTACCCTCTCCCTCCCTCCATCCATTACACATTATGATCCATAGTGTAGGGAACCCACCCGCTCCTACCCCCACCCCCCTGCACGTTCCCAACCCTGCCCCATGCGCGCACATCACTGGCTTCAAGAGGCATCACTGCAATACCTTGAAAGCATCTGGAAGCGATCATGAGTGCTTCCACCGCTTGAAACCCCAGAGGACATGTCAGGGACGTCCTTGGTCGTTAAGGGTATTTTTTTGTAGGACGTGCCTGACATGTCCTCAGTCGCAAAGGGGTTAAACAGGTCGAAGTGACAGGTGGGAGAAAATTATAATCCTAATGATTGAACCTCAATTTGACTCTTGGTTAACTCATAGGAAGAGAGATGGATTATATTCTGATTGTTTATATATAATTCTTTCCCTGTACTTGTTTCTACCATCTTGGATATCTAGGCTGTTTCTCCTGATGTAAGGTATTTGTTTTTCCTGTTCCTTTTTCTTCCACCTCTATGTACTTTCTTTTTTTTCTTTCCACCTGACTACTCTCTCCTCATTTTTTTTAAGTATTCATTCCAGAATCCCCACTATCAACTGACGCATGGAGAACAAAAGAGGGTGATGAACCACCCTCTACTATTTCTTCCCTGGGAACTCTTCTGTTAAGCCCAGGGGACTGCCCTGTCCCTCCCTCCTTTTGCAACTGTCAGTTTTAGTTTACAATAGAGCAGATACAAAGTGCAATGTAATTTGCAAAATATACACAGAAATATACAAAGTATGATCCTAATTTTTTAAAGTAAATTTGTTAAAGTAGAATTTCTAAAATCACTGCTGGATCTAAAGCTAAATGTATTTAAATATAAAAGGGAAAGTGCAACGCTTAACTTCAATAATACTGAAAGGACACAATCTGAAATGTAAAGTAATATAACAAAACTCTCATATCATACAGTGCTACAGTTCTAACTCCTCATCACTGGCTCACTAAGTCAGCGTCACATGCTATACTCCATTGGATATTTTTAGATATTTTTAGATTTGTTTATTATATATTTTTTTGTTAAGTCAGACATGGATCCATGCGTCTGATTGCCATTTGTAAATTTTTATATGTATTATAAGCTTTTTAGTGCTTACTCTCTCCCCATTTTAACTTTTGTATTGTTAGCCTACTAGGAGGCTATATAGTTAGTAAGCCCTGGGTGTAGCGCTCGGTCCACTTCTCCTGTTCTTATAGATTGGTCTTTCCTAGTAGGTCCCGAGCAGCCACACACCAAGACCCCTGATATTAGTGCAGCATTCTACAAAGTACTGCACAGGAATTTCCCAATTATAGGCTATAGCCCGTCTTATTCCCATACACCAATATGGATCTGTTGTCAACACTCAGAAGGGATATTACCCTAAGTATAACCACACCGTTAGATGATCATGACAATGATCCAGACAGATTAGACATTCAATCTATTTTCAGAAACTTAGAAAAACTTCTTATTTCTGAAGTTAAGTATAAAGCCGAAATCTCATTTCTAAACAAATGTTTAGAACTGGACATCATTCCTAAAGGCTTGATTATTAGAAAAGAGTGTTCATTTCAGTTAGCTGATCCAGATTTTGCAGAAAAATGGATGAATATCCTATTGGAAACTTCAAGACAACTAATGAGACTCATCATCGAATTTAAGTCATCCCTAATCTTAAAACTAGATGATGAGATTAAAGATGATGAGCTACTACTACCTAATCTGGACAGCACAGAACCAGAATCTAAAGAAATAACCGAAAGAAGAGAAACTCTAATAAAACGAGTCACGAAAACGAGAGAGGACGTAATCCAGAAAAAGATGAAGAAACTAAATAGAGAATTGGATGCCAAAAAATCGGTAGATATGGAAAATACACGAGAGACCGACCCACCGTATGAGGAAAGGGGGAACTGTCCGCAAGACACAACAGAACAAGACAGTGAAGAGAGAACGGAAGATGTAAGAGACAACTGGACAGAGGTGAACTATAGAAAAAAGAAAAAACAGGGATACCATTCCAAAACAGGGAATGAGAGTTATGGAAGACAAAGACCGTACTTCCGGTCCCCTGTCGGGCCAAACAACAGCTACTATTCTCACACAAGAGATTCTCCATACAACAGAAGCTATGTGTATAATGCACACCGGGAGGACCAACAATACCCGAGAGATTATAACAACTACAACTACCCCGAAAGGAGACCACACTATGACAACAGAAGAAACCAGGACCAAACAAATTGGGAACATGAACCCAGGTTTGGAAATACCAGGCCATAATATGGCAACTTCCGCCCACAAACTCATTATCACGGACGGCAGCACCATTATCGTGATGATAGAATATCACCGTTTCCACTAGGGGACAACTATGGAAAGAGTCCATTCTTCATGGACCAAAGGAAAAATCATTCGAGGTTTGATGAGAGACCTTATGCCCATACAGGCCATAGAGAACACAATGAATACATGTATAACGGACACAGAAAACAAAGTTGGAAAGACGACCCTCCCTACAAACAAAATATATCCAAAGAATCACAATGGAGGAACAACCAGCAATACTCCAATGTGAAGGTGGGCCAACAAAAACACACCCCACAACAACATAGGAGTGTTACAATACAAGAAAAAGGCCAAGAAACAGGCGAGGTTTTTTTTAGGGGAAAGCCCCCTTCCACCAAGGGAAAAAGAGAAAAACAAATCAACATTAAAGAGAAAGAACCTGGACATGGAAGAACAATCCTGTTCCGTAAACAAAAAAAGACCTCTAGAGGGTCCAGAGGGGGCAGCAGGTCAAGGAAACAGAAGCCTGAACAGATCATAACACGAAGCCCAAAGAATAGCGACCCCAGAAGTGTTGATACTGTCAAAACGACGAAAGGACTGTTTAACTTAAGCTCCACAGTTCTGACAGAAAAAGAGAAAGAGGTACTCTCATATGGACTGAGCTTTGCTCCATCTAAGAAAATGGACAAGTTTCAAACTTTCATAAGTGCAAAGGAGCTGGTAAGGAAATTAACCCTAAAAAGGCATTTCCTAAAATCTCCCATTGATACTTATCAAACACCTCTAAGTAGCAATACAGATAACAGATTTACGCATACTGATCTGAAGGCGAAGTCTTCATTCTACCCTATAACCAGCAAAGGGAGTCACATCGAGACATTCGAAATGAATATCTGTCAAGACATCAGGAACCTGAATTTATCCAAATGTAATAAAATCAGGCATAATCTGACAAGATCACAATTGGAGACAATTAAAAGCCTAGAAAAGAATCATAAACTGACTATAAAACCAGCCGACAAAGGAGGTGGAATTGTTATTATGGACAAGGTAAAGTATGAGGACGAATGTCTGAGGATTCTAAATGACACCAATACCTACCAAAAGCTCTGCAGCAACCCAGTAGTTAGGTTCAAGAAAGAGCTAGATGCCCTCCTCGGAACAGCTAAAACCGAAGGGATACTCAGTGAAAGGGAATATAATTACATAAGAATACCATACCCAAAAACACCCGTATTTTATCAACTACCGAAAGTCCATAAATCCTTAAACGATCCACCAGGAAGGCCCATTATATCTGGGATAGGATCTTTGACAAGCAACTTATCTGAATACGTGGATAAGATGTTACAGAAATATGTAATATCATTACCATCACATCTCAGAGACTCCACACAAATTCTGTCACTGCTAAATTCAATGACCTGGAAGAACAACTATATAATGGCCACATGTGAAGATCTGCTACATACTATCAATGTAATGAACCACAACGAAAAGAATCTTAAGTTTACATACCAATACAGCCAAGAGAAACTGGACTTTCTGGATCTGAGAATTGAAGTGAAAGATGGGAAGCTCGAGACGTCAACCTTCTTCAAGGAGGTTGACTGTAACAACTATATCCATAACACAAGCTGCCATCATCCCACCTGGAAGTCAAATATACCCAAGGGCCAATTCTTGAGGGTCAAGAAAAATTGTTCTACTATAGAACAATGGACTGCACAGGCTGACATACTGAAACAACGTTTCTTGGAAAGAGGGTATGACAATAAGTCGTTGGATGATAAAATCGAAGAAGTCAGTAAGATCAAGAGAGAGAACCTCCTGAGTTATAAAAACAAACCAAGAAAAACCTGGGATTATGAAACAATCAACGTACCTATGATATCCGAGTACTGTGAGAACAGATCCATCCTGGAAAAGATTATTAAGAAACATTGGGCGATACTCAAAGATGATGATGTGATTGGGGAAAGGCTGAATCCACATACGAGATTCATTTATAGGAGAACTAGGAACCTGAAAACGATGATAGCTCCTAGTATACCTAGGAAAGGAAATAATAACGACATGACCAATCACCAAGGAAAATGCATTAAAGGCTTTTACCCATGTCCAAGCTGTAAAGCTTGTAAGAACGGACGAAAAACGGATACTTTCTCATCACATCAGAGAAACGAGAAACATAGGATCAAAGAGTTGATCAGATGTAGCGACAAAAATGTGATCTATCTAGTTTCCTGCTCCTGCGGATTACAATATATAGGGCAGACATCAAGGGCCCTCAAAGATAGGATCAGGGAACACATCCTATGCATAGAGAAAGGCAGAATAGATACCCCACTCTACAAGCATTTTGCAACTACCCACAAGGGGAATCTGAAAGATTTTAGCTATTTTGGGATACAGAAGGTCAAAAAAGACTGGAGAGGAGGAAACCATGAGCAAAAACTACTATTCAATGAGTCAAGATGGATATTTATGAAGGACTGTCTATACCCTAGAGGTTTAAATCAGAAAGAAGACCTTGCACACCTGATCTCCATTAAATGACATCTATTAAATAAGAACCACCATCCATCTCCGAGTGCTCAAATATGATATGACCTAAGTTAGAGAGATAGGATCCCAACATGCGACTGCTAAGTTGGTTACCCCACACAGTATCCCAACTAAATATTTACCTCCGCATTCATCACTATTTTCTATGTACCTATAAAGGGAGATCGAATACATGAAAGCTATAAACTAGAGTGGAAGTGAAAATCGAAAATACTAACCCTCTCCGTTTCCTATAAAAACCAAGGGAAATGTAAAAATTTAGAGTGGGCATAATACTTGTTCTGTATTACAAAATGTTAGTCGCTCATTAAAGAACAAAATCATATCAGAGAGAGAAACATAACATCAGGCATAGGACAATTTGATCACAAAGATACATCAGCACCAATGAGTAAATATACAAGCATGAGTACATTTGTCAAGTAATTAACACCTGGCAACAGATCCATACACGGGAATAATAGACCTAAAGAATTGCGACAATGTCGTATTGAATACACCCAGCTTTGTCAAACTGAACACATTCAGTATGACAACTTTAAAATTGTCATATTCAACTAAAAAAAGTATCATAGAAAAGAAAAAACCCTGTATTCATACACTGGTCTATACATAACAATCCAATGTAGGACTACTTAATGTGTGAAATGAAATATCATAATTTGAAGATTTTGTATCTTGTATCCTCTACCCCACGTCTGCCCCAAAGTCAAACAGAAGCCATCACTTTGAGTGTATTTACGTCTGATCTTACACCAGCTGATTTCTGGTTAATGGTCACCTAAAGTCCTTTATATACACATACAAATGTAATGAAACCCTCCCAATTAGATTTGAGCTTACACCTTCACTGTGAACAGATAGGAAGATCCTTGATCCCTCTTGAGACATTACAGTTTGTCATCCCACCATCGGCGGTGAGATACAGCATTAGGATGCAATAAACGTCTCACAATGTTAAGTTAGATAAACATTGCAGGTCTATACTTTATCAAGGTCATATATGACTCAATGGCTCCTTGAGAATACCCATAGGCTTTATTTTCAAAAGAACTAGAAGGAAGCAGTGAAACGGCTATCCATTACGAAAGTATGAACAAATAAAAGTAAATTGTAAAGCTATTCAATATTAGGATCCAAGAATGTGCCTAGAATTAAGAAAGTGAGTTTTATTAGGATCCAAGAATGTGCTTAAAATTAATATAGCGAGTTTTATTAGAAGCAGTTTTACTATAAGCAGTGACAGATCAGCATCGTAAGAAATTACATACATTATTCAAAGAATTGACTATTCCCAGTAACCGATTCTATTACATATTGGCACATTGACTCTGACATTATATGTTATAGACACATAGAGACAATGAGCCATAGTAAGATCGGGTAATACCGAGTATCTGAGAAAGATCTGTAGTCCTAATAAGTGAGGGAACTACATATCCCATAAGTCAATGGGGAATATGATGCTGCACCTTCTGGTCATATGATGCAGACCGGTGGACCAAAGAACTTCCGGTCACATGATAGAGACCGGTGAATCGAATAAACTATGTCTCCCAAAAGATAAAACGGAAGTTGATGCCGCGACACCAGGCCACTTCCGGTCAAAGCAATTTTCAAAATAAGATCGCATTGGAAATTAAGTTTTTGACATCAACAGGGGCAATTCATAAATGAGAACCAGTCCATGTAAATAAATAAGCAATTTGAGCCCAAAGAAAGGGGAAACCCGCCCAGAAAACTAACTGAGTTAACACAGAATATAATAATAACAACATTGACAAAACGCTACTATTACCTAATAATGAAAATAAAAAACAAATAAATAGGAAAATCTAGATTTATACTAGAATTTGTGGCAATAATAGGAACCAATTAACCTTTAAGATGGGAAAACATAAACATAACATAGGAAATATCCCAGAGATGCAATGGGTGAAACAGGAAACATAACATAGGAAATATCCCAGAGATGCAATGGGTGAAACAGGAAACATAATATAGGAAATATCCCAGAGATGCAATGGGTGAAACAGGAAACATAACATAGGAAATATCCCAGAGATGCAATGGGTGAAACAGGAAACATAACATAGGAAATATCCCAGAGATGCAATGGGTGAAACAGGAAACATAACATAGGAAATATCCCAGAGATGCAATGGGTGAAACAGGAAAGGGAGGTGCCTCTAAAAATGGCGCCAAAACAGCACCAATCATTTCAACACTGACCCTACTTAAAGCTCCCAGATTTTCTGATACAGTATAGTCTTGAGAAAGGCCTAGTCTAGGCCGAAACGCGTTGGCATACTGGTATTTTATCGATGTATTTGTTTGTTATGGATCTTACCAAGGATTTTTAACATCTGAATTAAGGATTTGTTTTCACTAGATCTTTAGTGCTTTTTAATATTATCACTGATTTTCTATTTTTGTCTTTTGATTTTTTTCTTTTGATTTTTGACCTTTGTTTATCATTTGAATTCAAGTTTTCCCCGTGGATTTTTTCACGTTAATTTTATTTTTATTTTTATACACCTCACGGATTTACAATTTTTTAATTTAGCAGCTGAACCGCAATAATTTGACCCACTCAACGTTTACATTCTACTATTATTGACTTCACGTTATATTTCTACACGTCACTTTGGAGGAAACACTACTGGATTCACTTACATATAACCGGTTGAACATTTGAACATTTTTTATGTACGCCAATTTTTGTGAACACTATTTTTTGTGAATGCTATTTTTCTTTTTTGTGAATGCTATTTTTCTTTGTTGAAAGCTATTGTGTGCACTCAATCACTCACTTAGGTTGTTTATATTATTGAATGTACATGTCCTTCTAACTCCTCATCACTGGCTCACTAAGTCAGCGTCACATGCTATACTTCATTGGATATTTTTAGATATTTTTAGATTTGTTTATTATATATTTTTTTGTTAAGTCAGACATGGATCCATGCGTCTGATTGCCATTTGTAAATTTTTATATGTATTAAAATGTACCTTTTACTAGCCTTTTAAGCTTTTTAGCGCTTACTCTCTCCCCATTTTAACTTTTGTATTGTTAGCCTACTAGGAGGCTATATAGTTAGTAAGCTTAAGGCCCTGGGTGTAGCGCTCGGTCCACTTCTCCTGTTCTTATAGATTGGTCTTTCCTAGTAGGTCCCGAGCAGCCACACACCAAGACCCCTGATATTAGTGCAGCATTCTACAAAGTACTGCACAGGAATTTCCCAATTATAGGCTATAGCCCGTCTTATTCCCATACACCAATATGGATCTGTTGTCAACACTCAGAAGGGATATTACCCTAAGTTTAACCACACCGTTAGATGATCATGACAATGATCCAGACAGATTAGACATTCAATCTATTTTCAGAAACTTAGAAAAACTTCTTATTTCTGAAGTTAAGTATAAAGCCGAAATCTCATTTCTAAACAAATGTTTAGAACTGGACATCATTCCTAAAGGCTTGATTATTAGAAAAGAGTGTTCATTTCAGTTAGCTGATCCAGATTTTGCAGAAAAATGGATGAATATCCTATTGGAAACTTCAAGACAACTAATGAGACTCATCATCGAATTTAAATCATCCCTAATCTTAAAACTAGATGATGAGATTAAAGATGATGAGGTACTACTAACTAATCTGGACAGCACAGAACCAGAATCTAAAGAAATAACCGAAAGAAGAGAAACTCTAATAAAACGAGTCACGAAAACGAGAGAGGACGTAATCCAGAAAAAGATGAAGAAACTAAATAGAGAATTGGATGCCAAAAAATCGGTAGATATGGACAACACACGAGAGACCGACCCACCGTATGAGGAAAGGGGGAACTGTCCGCAAGACACAACAGAACAAGACAGTGAAGAGAGAACGGAAGATGTAAGAGGCAACTGGACAGAGGTGAACTATAGAAAAAAGAAAAAACAGGGATACCATTCCAAAACAGGGAATGAGAGTTATGGAAGACGAAGACCGTACTTCCGGTCCCCTGTCAGGCCAAACAACAGCTACTATTCTCACACAAGAGATTCTCCATACAACAGAAGCTATGTGTATAATGCACACCGGGAGGACCAACAATACCCGAGAGATTATAACAACTACAACTACCCCGAAAGGAGACCACACTATGACAACAGAAGAAACCAGGACCAAACAAATTGGGAACATGAACCCAGGTTTGGAAATACCAGGCCATAATATGGCAACTTCCGTCCACAAACTCATTATCACGGACGGCAGCACCATTATCGTGATGATAGAATATCACCGTTTCCACTAGGGGACAACTATGGAAAGAGTCCATTCTTCATGGACCAAAGGAAAAATCATTCGAGGTTTGATGAGAGACCTTATGCCCATACAGGCCATAGAGAACACAATGAATACATGTATAACGGACACAGAAAACAAAGTTGGAAAGACGACCCTCCCTACAACCAAAATATATCCAAAGAATCACAATGGAGGAACAACTAGCAATACTCCAATGTGAAGGTGGGCCAACAAAAACACACCCCACAACAACATAGGAGTGTTACAATACAAGAAAAAGGCCAAGAAACAGGCGAGGTTTTTTTAGGGGAAAGCCCCCTTCCACCAAGGGAAAAAGAGAAAAACAAATCAACATTAAAGAGAAAGAACCTGGACATGGAAGAACAATCCTGTTCCGTAAACAAAAAAAGACCTCTAGAGGGTCCAGAGGGGGCAGCAGGTCAAGGAAACAGAAGCCTGAACAGATCATAACATGAAGCCCAAAGAATAGCGACCCCAGAAGTGTTGATACTGTCAAAACGACGAAAGGACTGTTTAACTTAAGCTCCACAGTTCTGACAAAAAAAGAGAAAGAGGTACTCTCATATGGACTGAGCTTTGCTCCATCTAAGAAAATGGACAAGTTTCAAACTTTCATAAGTGCAAAGGAGCTGGTAAGGAAATTAACCCTAAAAAGGCATTTCCTAAAATCTCCCATTGATACTTATCAAACACCTCTAAGTAGCAATATAGATAACAGATTTACGCATACTGATCTTAAGGCGAAGTCTTCATTCTACCCTATAACCAGCAAAGGGAGTCACATCGAGACATTCGAAATGAATATCTGTCAAGACATCAGGAACCTGAATTTATCCAAATGTAATAAAATCAGGCATAATCTGACAAGATCACAATTGGAGACAATTAAAAGCCTAGAAAAGAATCATAAACTGACTATAAAACCAGCCGACAAAGGAGGTGGAATTGTTATTATGGACAAGGTAAAGTATGAGGACGAATGTCTGAGGATTCTAAATGACACCAATACCTACCAAAAGCTCTGCAGCAACCCAGTAGTTAGGTTCAAGAAAGAGCTAGATGCCCTCCTCGGAATAGCTAAAACTGAAGGGATACTCAGTGAAAGGGAATATAATTACATAAGAATACCATACCCAAAAACACCCGTATTTTATCAACTACCGAAAGTCCATAAATCCTTAAACGATCCACCAGGAAGGCCCATTATATCTGGGATAGGATCTTTGACAAGCAACTTATCTGAATATGTGGATAAGATGTTACAGAAATATGTAATATCATTACCATCACATCTCAGAGACTCCACACAAATTCTGTCACTGCTAAATTCAATGACCTGGAAGAACAGCTATATAATGGCCACATGTGACGTTACGTCACTTTATACAAGTATCCCACATGACCTAGGGATTGAAGCAGTAAACTCATTCCTACTAAAGGATGAGGAAATACCAGAAGAACAGAGGATATTCATTTTGGACTGTATTAAATATATCTTGAATCACAACTATTTCTGTAACAATAATCAGTTTTACAGGCAATTGTGTGGCACAGCAATGGGGACCAGGTTTGCGCCAAGCTACGCCAATCTCTACATGGGCCTATGGGAAAACATCTTCTGGGTCTCATGTCCAGCTGGCGCGGACCTGGTCCTATATTCAAGATATATAGATGACATCTTTTTGATTTGGAGTGGAGCATTGGAAGATCTGCTACATACTATCAATGTAATGAACCACAACGAAAAGAATCTTAAGTTTACATACCAATACAGCCAAGAGAAACTGGACTTTCTGGATCTGAGAATTGAAGTGAAAGATGGGAAGCTCGAGACGTCAACCTTCTTCAAGGAGGTTGACTGTAACAACTATATCCATAACACAAGCTGCAATCATCCCACCTGGAAGTCAAATATACACAAGGGCCAATTCTTGAGGGTCAAGAAAAATTGTTCTACTATAGAACAATGGACTGCACAGGCTGACATACTGAAACAACGTTTCTTGGAAAGAGGGTATGACAATAAGTCGTTGGATGATAAAATCGAAGAAGTCAGTAAGATCAAGAGAGAGAACCTCCTGAGTTATAAAAACAAACCAAGAAAAACCTGGGATGATGAAACAATCAACGTACCTATGATATCCGAGTACTGTGAGAACAGATCCATCCAGGAAAAGATTATTAAGAAACATTGGGCGATACTCAAAGATGATGACGTGATTGGGGAAAGGCTGAATCCACATCTGAGATTCATTTATAGGAGAACTAGGAACCTGAAAACGATGATAGCTCCTAGTATACCTAGGAAAGGAAATAATAACGACATGACCAATCACCAAGGAAAAAGCATTAAAGGCTTCTACCCATGTCCAAGCTGTAAAGCTTGTAAGAACGGACGAAAAACGGATACTTTCTCATCACATCAGAGAAACGAGAAACATAGGATCAAAGAGTTGATCAGATGTAGCGACAAAAATGTGATCTATCTAGTTTCCTGCTCCTGCGGATTACAATATATAGGGCAGACATCAAGGGCCCTCAAAGATAGGATCAGGGAACACATCCTATGCATAGAGAAAGGCAGAATAGATACCCCACTCTACAAGCATTTTGCAACTACCCACAAGGGGAATCTGAAAGATTTTAGCTATTTTGGGATACAGAAGGTCAAAAAAGACTGGAGAGGAGGAAACCATGAGCAAAAACTACTATTCAATGAGTCAAGATGGATATTTATGATGGACTGTCTATACCCTAGAGGTTTAAATCAGAAAGAAGACCTTGCACACCTGATCTCCATTAAATGACATCTATTAAATAACAACCACCATCCATCTCCGAGTGCTCAAATATGATATGACCTAAGTTAGAGAGATAGGATCCCAACATGCGACTGCTAAGTTGGTTACCCCACACAGTATCCCAACTAAATATTTACCTCCGCATTCATCACTATTTTCTATGTACCTATAAAGGGAGATCGAATACATGAAAGCTATAAACTAGAGTGGAAGTGAAAATCGAAAATACTAACCCTCTCCGTTTCCTATAAAAACCAAGGGAAATGTAAAAATTTAGAGTGGGCATAATACTTGTTCTGTATTACAAAATGTTAGTCGCTCATTAAAGAACAAAATCATATCAGAGAGAGAAACATAACATCAGGCATAGGACAATTTGGTCACAAAGATACATCAGCACCAATGAGTAAATATACAAGCATAAGTACATTTGTCAAGTAATTAATACCTGGCAATAGATCCATACACGGAAATAATAGACCTAAAGAATTGCGACAATGTCGTATTGAATACACCCAGCTTTGTCAAACTGAACACATTCAGTATGACAACTTTAAAATTGTCATATTCAACTAAAAAAAGTATCATAGAAAAGAAAAAACCCTGTATTCATACACTGGTCTATACATAACAATCCAATGTAGGACTACTTAATGTGTGAAATGAAATATCATAATTTGAAGATTTTGTATCTTGTATCCTCTACCCCACGTCTGCCCCAAAGTCAAACAGAAGCCATCACTTTGAGTGTATTTACGTCTGATCTTACACCAGCTGATTTCTGGTTAATGGTCACCTAAAGTCCTTTATATACACATACAAATGTAATGAAACCCTCCCAATTAGATTTGAGCTTACACCTTCACTGTGAACAGATAGGAAGATCCTTGATCCCTCTTGAGACATTACAGTTTGTCATCCCACCATCGGCGGTGAGATACAGCATTAGGATGCAATAAACATCTCACAATGTTAAGTTAGATAAACATTGCAGGTCTATACTTTATCAAGGTCATATATGACTCAATGGCTCCTTGAGAATACCCATAGGCTTTATTTTCAAAAGAACTAGAAGGAAGCAGTGAAACGGCTATCCATTACGAAAGTATGAACAAATAAAAGTAAATTGTAAAGCTATTCAATATTAGAATCCAAGAATGTGCCTAGAATTAAGAAAGTGAGTTTTATTAGGATCCAAGAAAGTGCTTAGAATTAATATAGCGAGTTTTATTAGAAGCAGTTTTACTATAAGCAGTGACAGATCAGCATCGTAAGAAATTACATACATTATTCAAAGAATTGACTATTCCCAGTAACCGATTCTATTACATATTGGCACATTGACTCTGACATTATATGTTATAGACACATAAAGACAATGAGCCATAGTAAGATCGGGTAATACCGAATATCTGAGAAAGATCTGTAGTCCTAATAAGTGAGGGAACTACATATCCCATAAGTCAATGGGGAATATGATGCTGCACCTTCCGGTCATATGATGCAGACCGGTGGACCAAAGAACTTCCGGTCACATGATAGAGACCGGTGAATCGAATAAACTATGTCTCCCAAAAGATAAAACGGAAGTTGATGCCGCGACACCAGGCCACTTCCGGTCATAGCAATTTTCAAAATAAGATCGCATTGGAAATTAAGTTTTTGACATCAACAGGGGCAATTCATAAATGAGAACCAGTCCATGTAAATAAATAAGCAATTTGAGCCCAAAGAAAGGGGAAACCCGCCCAGAAAACTAACTGAGTTAACACAGAATATAATAATAACAACATTGACAAAACGCTACTATTACCTAATAATGAAAATAAAAAACAAATAAATAGGAAAATCTAGATTTATACTAGAATTTGTGGCAATAATAGGAACCAATTAACCTTTAAGATGGGAAAACATAAACATAACATAGGAAATATCCCAGAGATGCAATGGGTGAAACAGGAAACATAACATAGGAAATATCCCAGAGATGCAATGGGTGAAACAGGAAACATAATATAGGAAATATCCCAGAGATGCAATGGGTGAAACAGGAAACATAACATAGGAAATATCCCAGAGATGCAATGGGTGAAACAGGAAACATAACATAGGAAATATCCCAGAGATGCAATGGGTGAAACAGGAAACATAACATAGGAAATATCCCAGAGATGCAATGGGTGAAACAGGAAAGGGAGGTGCCTCTAAAAATGGCGCCAAAACAGCACCAATCATTTCAACACTGACCCTACTTAAAGCTCCCAGATTTTCTGATACAGTATAGTCTTGAGAAAGGCCTAGTCTAGGCCGAAACGCGTTGGCATACTGGTATTTTATTGATGTATTTGTTTGTTATGGATCTTACCAAGGATTTTTAACATCTGAATTAAGGATTTGTTTTCACTAGATCTTTTTAGTGCTTTTTAATATTATCACTGATTTTCTATTTTTGTCTTTTGATTTTTGTCTTTTGATTTTTGACCTTTGTTTATCATTTGAATTCAAGTTTTCCACGTGGATTTTTTCACAAGTTATTTTTATTTTTATTTTTATTTTTATACACCTCACGGATTTACAATTTTTTTAATTTAGCAGCTGAACCGCAATAATTTGACCCACTCAACGTTTACATTCTACTATTATTGACTTCATGTTATATTTCTACACGTCACTTTGGAGGAAACACTACTGGATTCACTTACATATAACCGGTTGAACATTTGAACATTTTTTATGTACGCCAATTTTTGTGAACACTATTTTTTGTGAATGCTATTTTTCTTTTTTGTGAATGCTATTTTTCTTTGTTGAAAGCTATTGTGTGCACTCAATCACTCACTTAGGTTGTTTATATTATTGAATGTACATGTCCTTCTAACTCCTCATCACTGGCTCACTAAGTCAGCGTCACATGCTATACTCCATTGGATATTTTTAGATATTTTTAGATTTGTTTATTATATATTTTTTTGTTAAGTCAGACATGGATCCATGCGTCTGATTGCCATTTGTAAATTTTTATAAGTATTAAAATGTACCTTTTACTAGCCTTTTAAGCTTTTTAGCGCTTACTCTCTCCCCATTTTAACTTTTATATTGCACTGGACTTTTCTCTCATATAAAGAAATGAGAGAGATCTCGCAGTGCTGGAGAGTTCTGCCCTTTTTTCAATCGAGTATTCAGTGAGTTCAACCCCTGTGAAGTCTGAACTACAATTTCTCTCCAACTTGGAGAATCTTTAATCATCAGGGCCAGAACTCCCACCTCTGCAACTGCACTGCGGAATCTGATGTGTTGGTTCTGCTGTTTGAAAAGGAACTGTGTAAGAATTCAAGAACAAAATACTTACAAGGGCCAATTAAACACTTTAAAGCTACTGCTTTCTACTTGTCTGCACCTGGAACTTTATACTACAACTGTAGTAAGTTAAGAACCAAGAAATCTTGCTATTTACTTTAGAAACCATTTTTTAAAATGCTCAAAAGGTACCAAGGCAATTAGACTGTTCTAACCTTACAGTCTGATTTCATTACTGAGTGCATAAGGAAAAGGATGTCTTGAGAAAGATTGACAGACACCTGGAATTTAAAAGAATTTGGAAATAAAGCAAGATTATTTTAAGACCTGAGACTGCCCTGTAGTGATTGTTTTGTGTGTGTATATATATATATATATTTTTATAAGTTATATATATTTTTAAGAGTACAATAATAAATTATATCTGTTTTTAATTCTCTTGTTTATTTCTTCATATTCACGCATATATATTTTTTTCATATATCTCCCTTTTTATCCTTTTTTCATCATTAAAATATTTTGTTTTTTGTTTATCAGCTTATATAAAATAGGAACTTCCTTCCTCTTTACCCTCTGTCCACTTATACAGTGTGGTAAGAATTGGAGGTTCCCACAAGCAGCCTCCGGTTGATATTATGACATATTAATATACACATAAATATCCTTTTGGGTGCATATTTGTCTTGTCTCCCTTACATGTGCTTTGGTGTTTACACACACCATCCATTTCCACCCGTCGTTGATTGCTGGTCCCTGTGATCCAACAGGTGAGCATTTATTATTGTTTAAAATCTCCTTATATTGCCCTCATTCATCTGGGGATATTCCCATTTCTGTTTTCCTCCCTCCTATTTTGCCTGTGAGGAATATCTTCTGCAAGCGCTATTAGAATACACTCCATTCCAATTCTCACCACTTTTAG
Organism: Bombina bombina; assembly: GCF_027579735.1. NCBI lineage: Eukaryota > Metazoa > Chordata > Amphibia > Anura > Bombinatoridae > Bombina > Bombina bombina. The sequence continues at coordinate 233,482,188 of NC_069500.1, read as the reverse complement.
TCTCATTCAGGAGGAATGAGACATCACTAATAGCAGCAGGCACTGGACATCCTCAAAGAGCATTTCACTGCAATACTACTATTACTCTTGTTGTGGCGCAACTGCCTAAAACCCTCTCCCATCGCCCATATATATATATATATATATATAATACCGTCCATACCACACAGGATATACCCTCCAAAGGTCGTCTGCCTGGGTGCTATGATGCTTTAAATATTTCCTATACAAATGACAGCACTCTCAGGTCTTTTTTCAAAATGAGATCAACAAAAGTCTCTTTTTTAATGACTTTTGTTGATCTCATTTTGAAAAAAGACCTGAGAGTGCTGTCATTTGTATAGGAAATATATATATATATATATATATATATATATATATATATATATATATATATATACAAAACATGGAAGGGAACTGTACTCCAAGCCCGGATCAGGTACACATCCTGTAACTCAGCAACATCCAGCCCTGGGTGCTAAATAGCACTCCAAAAAAACTGTGATGTCACCAGAGCTACAGGCAGTTAACCCCAGTCCGGAATTGGTGCAAGAAACAAGGGGGATTACAAATAAAAAGTAATACAACACATAGAAACACCCAGCACTCACCAGCTAGCTCACAGCTAAGATAAAATCACAACTGGAATTGTTAGTCACCGCATCTGGCCAAATGGGAAAGCTCAGGCACCACGTCAAGGTCCTTTCAATTGCCTGAGTCCCTAACACAGCCACACTATCATGCAAGCTCACAAAGCCATACAGACTGAGAACAAAGAAGGGGTGCACAGGTGGATGTAATCACCCATAGAAAATACAAAACATGGAAGGGAACTGCACTCCAAGACCGGATCAGGTACACATCCTGTAACTCAGCAACATCCAGCCCTGGGTGCTAATGGAAAGGACCTTGACGTGGTGCCTGAGCTTTCCCATTTGGCCAGATGCGGTGACTAACCTTTCCAGTTGTGATTTTATCTTAGCTGTGAGCTAGCTGGTGAGTGCTCGGTGTTTCTATGTGTTGTATATATATATATATATATATATATATATATATATTTAGTGTGCAAGCTAAAGCCAGAAGATGTTTTTGCAGCATACTCCTTAGAAGTCTATGGGGAAAGGGAGTTAGTACACTGTCCAAGCTCCAGATGATAGTGCCCTCAAGTCTCTTGCTTGCGTGCAAACTTTTTTCTATCAACTTTTAATATGAGAGCAAGAATATGAGTGCTTATTAATCTAATTTGCAAGGCACTGTTACCTGTTACCGCCTGGAGGCTCTGGAGCGAAAGAGTCGGGATAGGGTTTGTTGAGGCAGCAGAAAGGAGCTGAGTAAGGATAAGATTGGAATTAACGTGGAGTGTGATCTGAAGTGGGGCGACTAATTAGGGGTGAGTACTTCTATATTTTTTCTGGTTATGACATTGCCAGCGTACTAGCTCACCCATTAGCCCTTAGGACCGGACACACAACTTAAAGGGACATGAAACACAATTTTTTTTCTTTCATGATTTAGAAAGAGCATGTCATTTTAAACAACTTTCTAATTTACTTCTATTATCTAATTTGCTTCATTCTCTTGATATCACTTGCTGAAAAGCATATCTAGATATGCTCAATTGCTGCTGATTGGTTGCTGCACATAAAGGCCTTGTGTCATTGGCTCACACATGTAAATTGCTATTTCTTCAACAAAGGATATCTAAAGAATTGAGCAAATTAGATAATAGAAGTAAATTGGAAAGTTGTTTAAAATTGCATGCCCTATCTGAATCATGAAAGTTTCATTTTGACTAGACTGTCCCTTTAAGGGCCTCGATCCGATATGCAGCGTCACCCGCAAAAGCCGGCGACGCCAAATTTTGCGCTGGTTTGGTATCACATATATGGCGTAACATAGAAGTTACGCTCGTATATTTCTGCCTTCGGCCGTAGTTTTTTGGCCCATAGACAGGTATACCAAACCAGCGCAGTTTGGTATCCAATATACATCATAAGGACTTACGTGGCGAAAATGGAGAAATCTTACTCCATTTTCACCTTGCCACAAATTGCAGGCGTAGTAAGCCTTACGCTGTGTATTGGAGCCCCGTAACTCCCTAAACTACCTGCAAAATAAAAACACCTAACGCATGCGCAATGTCTATCTACCTGTCAACCATGATCTGCAAAATAAAACCTAACACCTAACGCATGCGCAATGTCTATCTACCTGTCAACCGCGATCCCCCACAGCAATCCCTAATAAAGTATTTAACCCCTAAACCGCCGCTTCCGGACCCCGCCGCCACCTACATTTACTACCCCCTAATGTGAGCCCCTTACTCCGCCACCACCTACATTACCTACCCCCTAATGTGATCTCCTTACACCGACGCCACCTACATCCTACATTACCTACCCCCTAATGTGAGCTTCTACCCCACTGCCAGCTATATTAAAATGATTAACCCCTAATCTAATCCCCCTACCCCGCAGCCAGCTATATTAAAATTATTAACCCCTAATTTAATCCCCCTACACCGCCGCCAGCTATATTAAATTAATTAACCCCTAAAATACTAAAATATCCCTACCACTAAACCTAAGTCTAACCCTACAAATAGCCCTGAAAAGGGCTTTTTGTGTGGCATTACCCCAAAGTAAACAGCTCTATTGCCAGCCCTTAAAAGGACCTTTTGCGGGCCATTGCCCCAAAGTAATCAGCTCTTTTACCAGCCCTTAAAAGGGCTTTTTGCAGAGCATTGTCTCAAAGTAATCAGCTCTTTTGTCTGTAATCTAAATCCCCCTACACCGCCGCCACCTATAATAAATGTATTACCCCCTAATCTAATCCCCCTATACCGCCGCCACCTATATTAAAATTATTAACCCCTAATCTAATCCCCCTACACCGCTGCCATCTATATTAACCCTAATTATATTAGGGTTAATATAGTTAATATAGTTATTATATTATATATATATATATATATATATATATATATATATATATATATTAACTATATTAACCCTATCTAACTCTAACAGCCCTAACTTAATTATTATTAAAATAAATCTAAATAATATTAACAATATTAACTAAATTATTCCTATTTAAATCTAAATACTTACCTATAAAATAAACCCTAAGATAGCTACAATATAATTAATAATTACATTGTAGCTATTTTACAGTTTATACTTATTTTACAGGTAACTTGGTATTTATTTTAACTAGGTACAATAGCTATTAAATAGTTAATAACTATTTAATAGCTACCTAGTTAAAATAATTACCAATTTACCTGTAAAATAAATCCTAACCTAAGTTACAAATACACCTACACTATCAATAAATTAAATAAACTACAAATATCTAAACTAAAATACAATTAAATACACTAAACTAAATTACAAAAACAAACACTAAATTACAAAAAATAAAAAAAGATTACAAGAATTTTAAGCTACTTAACCTAATCTAAGCCCCCTAATAAAATAATAAAGCCCCCCAAAATAAAAAAAATGCCCTACCCTATTCTAAATTAAAAAGTAACCAGCTCTTTTACCAGCCCTTAAAAGGGCTTTTTACGGGGCATTTCCCCAAAGTAATCAGTTCTTTTGCCTTTAAAAAAAAACACAAAACCACCCCCCAACATTACAACCCACCACCCACATACCCCTACTCTAAACCCACCCAAACCCCCCTTAAAAAAAACTAACACTAACCCCCAGAAGATCTCCCTACCTTGAGTCGTCTTCACCCAGCCGGGCCGAACTCTTCATCCATATGTGGTCCTCCATCCTGGCGATGTCTTCATCCAAGCGGCAAAGAAGAGGTCTTCCATCCCGGCGATGTCTTCATCCAAGCGGCAAAGAAGATGTCTTCCATCCCGATGATGTCTTCATCCAAGCGGCAAAGAAGAGGTCCTCCATCGGGGCGAAGTCTTCCTCCAAGCGGCATCTTCAATCTTCTTTCTTCCGACCTCTGACGCGGAACATCCAGCTGGCCCGACGACTGAAAGACGAATGAAGTTTCCTTTAAATGACGTCATCCAAGATGGCGTCCCTCGAATTCCGATTGGCTGATAGGATTCTATCAGTCAATCGGAATTAAGGTAAGAAAATCTGATTGGCTGATTCAATCAGCCAATCAGATTCAAGTTCAATCTGATTGGCTGATCCAATCAGCCAATCAGATTGAGCTTGCATTCTATTGGCTGTTCCGATCAGTCAATAGAATGCGAGCTCAATCTGATTGGCTGATTGGATCAGCCAATCGCATTGAACTTTAATTAACTATTTAATAGCTATTGTACCTAGTTAAAATAAATACCAACTTACCTATAAAATAAATATAAACCCTAAAATAGCTACAATGTAATTATTAATTATATTGTAGCTATCTTAGGGTTTATTTTATAGGTAAGTATTTAGTTTTAAATAGGAATAATTTAGTTGATATTAATATTATTTAGATTTATTTTAATAATAACTAAGTTATGGGTGTTAGTTAGATAGGGTTAATATAGTTAATATATATAATATAATAACTATATTAACTATATTAACCCTAATATAATTAGGGTTAATATAGGTGGCGGCGGTGTAGGGGGATTAGATTAGGGGTTAATAATTTTAATATAGGTGGCGGCGGTGTAGGGGGATTAGATTAGAGGCAAAAGAGCTGATTACTTTGTGACAATGCCCCGCAAAAAGCCCTTTTAAGGGCTGGTAAAAGAGCTGGTTACTTTCGGGCAATGGCCCGCAAAAAGCCTTTTTAAGGGCTGGCAATAGAGCTGTTTACTTTGGGGCAATGCCATGCAAAAAGCCCTTTTCAGGGCTATTTGTAGGGTTAGACTTAGGTTTAGTGGTGGGGAAATGTTAGTATTTTAGGATTAAATAATTTAATATAGGTGGCGGCGGTATAGGGGGATTAGATTAGGGGGTTAATTTAATATAGGTGGCGGTGGTATAGGGGGATTAGATTAGGGGGTAATTAATTTAATATAGGTGGCGGCGGTGTAAGGGGGATTAGATTAGGGGTTAATAATTTTAATATAGGTGGCGGCGGTGTAGGGGGGTCAGATTAGGGGTTAATAATTTTAATATAGGTGGCGGCGGTGTAAGGGGGTCAGATTAAGGGTTAATATAGTTTAAATAGGTGGCGGTGGGGTAGGGGGCTCACATTAGGGGTAATATAGTTAAAATAGGTAGCGGCGGTGTAGGGGGCTCACATTAGGGGGTAATATAGTTAAAATAGGTAGCGGCGGGGTAGGGGGCTCACATTAGGGGGTAATATAGTTAAAATAGGTAGCGGCAGTGTAGGGGGCTCACATTAGGGGGTAATATAGATAATGTAGCTGGCGGCGGGGTCCGGGAGCGGCGGTTTAGGGATTAATACATTTATTGTTAGGAGTGAGAGGGGGGATTGCGGATAGAGGGGTATACGTGTCGGGCTATGTTTGGAAGGCGTGTTAGACAGTACGGGTGATTTAATAACTTAGTCAGGTTTTTTATGCGGCGGCAGTTTCTAAAGTGCCGTAAGTCACTGGCGACTCCAGAAATTTTTTCCACCAATCAGCAAGGACAACCCAGGTTGTTCACCAAAATGGGCCGCCATCTATACTTAAATTCTTGCATTTCAAATAAAGATACCAAGAGAATAAAGAACATTTGATAATAGGAGTAAATTAGAAAGTTGCTTAAAAATTCATGCTGTATCTGAATCACAAAAGAAAAAGTTTGGGTTCAGTGTTCCTTTAACTGTTTTTTGTGTCACAAAACACATCAAAAATAAATTACAAAGTACAGCTACACTCATAATAACACTATCTAATAAAAAATATTCACAAAAATATTGCACATAAAAGTTATAAGGGCTCAAAGATATGAGATCTCAGGTGTTAGAAAAAAATAGGCAGGCAAAGGGCTTTAACATAGAGATACATACATATACATGTCTAAAGATGGATATTTATATACTGCATATATATATACATATATATGTCTATATATATGTACATATGTATTATGTATTCATATGTGTATATACTGTATGTATTTATAGACATATTTACACATATAAACACATAAATACAAATGTACAAATATATAGACATAAGTTTATGCCCTCCTCTAAGGTCACTTATTAATACACCCTTGATTTAGACTTAAAATTAATCAGGTTTAGGTGTAATTGTAGTACTATTGTCAAACTCAAATATAAAATACTATTAGATAATAGCATTATCAAAAATTAATACCTATACAAAGCTTAGTGTTCCATCAGCACCCAATGCTACTAATGCCCACATACATATTATATGACAGTATATTGTAGTAACACTACAGTGTACCATATTGTATTATGTTATTTTATTATGGATGTATTTAGTGAAGGGTCACCCTTAGATCCTAGCCATTGATATGTATGATATGTATGATACGGCATATACACACACCCTTTTTGCTCTCTATGTTTCTTGAAGTCTCAACTCCTTTTGAGATGACATGGTTAAGAGTGGGTGTGAATATCGTATATAATACACTCAATGGCTTGTAATCTAATAGTAACTCCCAGTTCCTCCCCTAATTAGCACATACACCTGTTGCATGAAATAGGTTACATTACAACCAATAACAAGTTAGGCTAGCCTATTTAAAGCTGCATGTTAGAAGTGGGCACTATGCAGTCTATGAGTAAGGCTCTACAAGAGCTGAAACGCGTCAGACATAGCCCACCTTTTGTGCACCTAACAGCCCTCATTCACCTGGCCATGTCACCATCGATGCCTGCAAGTTTATAATTCACAAAATGATATTTGCAGAGCCGCTGTGAGTGTATGTGTGTGTTTTTATGCGCTATTTTCTTCAATCAAATAAATGTACCTGTTTTGAGCAGTTTTGTCCGGACACTCGTTTGTTCCCTGCATATATATATATAAAAATTCCAAAAACTAATAAATCTGTTTCCGAATGTTTGGATCTATTCTTTATTCATATTCAGAATTTTTAATTGTTCTTATCTAAACCATTGTTTCCCGACATCGCCAACACTAACTAAAACACTAAATAAAGCTATTGACCCCTAAACCTCTGTTCCCTGACATCGCCAACACTAACTAAACCTATAAACCCCTAAATCACTGTTCCCCGACATCATTGACACTAACTAAACCTATTAACCCCTTAACCGCAGTTCCCCGACATTGCTGATACTAACTGAACCTACTAACCTCTAAACCGTAGTTCCCCAACATCGCTGACACTAACTAAACCTATTAACCCATAAACCGCAGTTCCCCAACATCGCCAACACTAAATAAAACACTAAATAAAGCTATTAACCCCTAAACCGCAGTTCCCCGACATTGCCAACACTAACTAAACCTATTTACCCCTAAACCACCCCCCCCACATCACTGACACTAACTAAACCTATTAATCCCTAAACCGCAGTTCCCTGACATCGCCGACACTAACTAAATCTATAAGCCCCTAAACCGCAGTTCCCCGACATCGCTGACACTAACTAAAACACTAACTAAACCTATAAACCCCTTAACCGCAGTTCCCCGACATTGCCGACACTAACTGAAACACTAAATAAATCTATTAACCCCTAAACCACAGTTCACAAACATCCCCAACACTAACTAAACCTATTAACCCCTAAACCGTCCCCTCACATTGCCAACACTAACTAAACCTATTAACTTCTAAACCGCCGCTCCCCACATCGCAAATACCTAAACTAAACTATATTAACCCCTAAATCTAACACCCCCTAACTTTAATATAATTAAAATGCACCTAAACTAAAGTTACAATTATTAACTAACTACCTATTTAAAAATAAATACAAACTTACCTGAAATAACAAAAATAAAAATAAAAACCTAAGCTTTAACCAAAATAACCTAACATTACTAAAAATAAAAAAACTAACAGCTAGATTACGAGCTGTGCGTTAAGGTTAAAAAGCAGCGTTAAGAGGTCCTATTGCTGCTTTTTTTACGCCCGCTGCTATTGCGAGTCTTGCAGGTATAGGTGTACCTCACACTTCTTTGGCCTTACTGCAAAACGACTTACGTAAACTTTGTAAAGTCTTTTTTCTATGGGACTTCCATAGCGCTGATATTACGAGTCTGTCCTGGGAGGCCAAAAAGTGAGCGGTACACCCTACCCTGTCAAGAGTCCTAACACATTTAAAAGTCAGTAGTTAATAGTTTTATGGTACAACGCTGTAACATAAAACTCATAACTAAAGTGCTAAAAAGTACACTAACACCCATAAACTACCTATTAACCACTAAACCAAGACCCTCCCGCATCGCAAACAGTAAAATAAAATTTTTAACCCCTAATCTGCGGCTCCAGACATCGCCGCCACCTACATTTTATTTATGAACCCCTAATCTACTGCTCCCAACATCGCTGACACCTACATTATATTTATTAACCCCTAATCTGCCTTCCCCAATGTCGCCGCAACCTACCTACACTTATTAACACCTAATTTGCCGCCCCCAACGTCGCCGCCACTATAATATACATATTAACACCTAAACCGCCACACTCCCGCCTCGCAAACATTAGTTAAATATTATTAACCCCTAATCTGACGGCCCTAACATCGCCGCCACCTACCTACATTTATTAACCCCTAATCTGCCGCCCACAACATCGCCGCCACTATACTAAATGTATTAACCCCTAAACCTAAGTCTAACCCAAACCCTAACACCCCCTAATTGAAATATAATTAAAATAAATCTGACTAAAAATTCCTATCATTACCTAAATAATTCCTATTTAAAACTAAATACTTACCTGTAATATAAACCCTAAGATAGCTACAATATAACTAATAGTTACATTGTAGCCAGCTTAGGGTTTATTTTTATTTTACAGGCAAGTTTGTATTTATCTTAACTAAGTATAATAGTTATTAAATAGTTATTAACTATTTAATAACTACCTAGCTAAAATAAATACAAATGTACCTGTAAAATAAAACCTAACCTAAGTTACAATACTTAACTAAATTAGCAATTTAAAAAATTAAATTAAATTAGCTAAAGTACAACCCCCCCACTAAATTACAGAAAATAATAAACAAATTACAAGATATTTAAACTAATTACAACTAATCTAATAGCCCTATCAAAATAAAAAGCCCCCCCAAAATAAAAAAAAACCCTAGCCTAATCTAAACTACCAATAGCCCTTAAATGGGCCTTTTGAAGGCCATTGCCCCAAAGTAATCAGCTCTTTTAAAAAAAAAATACAAACAACCCCCCCAACAGTAAAACCCACCACCCACACAACCAACCCCCCAAATAAAATACTAACTAAAAAAAGCTAAGCTCCCCATTGCCCTGAAAAGGGCATTTGGATGGGCATTGCTCTTAAAATGTCAGTTAACTCTTTTGCGGCCCAAAGTCCCTAACCTAAAAATAAAACCCAACCAATACACCTTTAAAAAAACCTAACACTAACCCCCTGAAGATCGACTTACAGTTCTGAAGACCGGACATCTTTTAATAGGGCTATTAGATTAGGTGTAATTAGTTAAAATATCTTGTAATTTGTTTATTATTTTCTGCAATTTAGTGTTTGTTTGTTTTTGTACTTTAGCTAATTTAATTTTTTTTTTTAATTGTTGTTAATTTAGTTAATTTATTTAATTATAGTGTAGTGTTAGGTGTTATTGTAACTTAGGTTAGGTTATATTTTACAAGTACATTTGTATTTATTTTAGCTAGGTAGATATTAAATAGTTAATAACTATTTAATAACTATTATACCTAGTTAAAAAAAATATAAACTTGCCTGTAAAATAAAAATAAACCCTAAGGTAGCTACAATGTAACTATTAGTTATATTGTAGCTAGCTTAGGGTTTATTTTACAGGTAAGTATTTAATTTTAAATAGGAATTATTTAGGTAATTATACAAATTTTTAGTTAGATTTATTTTAATTATATTTCAATTAGGGGGTGTTAGGGTTAGATTTAGGTTTAGGGATTAATACATTTAGTATAGTGGCGGCGACGTTGTGGGCAGCAGGTTAGGGGTTAATAAATGTAGGTAGCTGGCAGCGCTGTTAGGGACGGCAGATTAGGGGTTAATAATATTTAACTAATGTTTGCAAGGCGGGAGTGAGGCGGTTTAGGGGTTAATATGTTAGTGGCAGCGATGTTGGGGGTGGCAGATTAGGGGGTTAATAAGTGTAGGTAGGTGGCGGCGACATTGGGGGCGGCAGATTAGGGGTTAATAAATATAATATAGGTGTCGGCGATGTTGGGGGCAGCAGATTAGGGGTTCATAAGTATAATGAAGTTGGCGGCAGTGTCCGGAGCGGCAGATTAGGGGTTAATGAATATAATGCAGGTGTCGGTGATGTCGGGGCAGCAGATTAGGGTTAATAAGTGTAAGATATGGGGTGTTTAGACTCGGGGTTCATGTTAGGTGTTAGGTGTAGACATAAATTTTATTTCCCCATAGGAATCAATGGGGCTGCGTTAGTGAGTTTTATACTGCTTTTTTGTTAGACTTTTTCTCAGCTGGCTCTCCCTGTTGATTCCTATGGAGAAATCGTGCATGAGCACGTACGACCAGCTCACCGCTGATTTAAGAAGCGCTGGTATTGGAGTGCGGTAAGGAGCAAAATTTTGCTTAACGCTTACTTCTTGTCTTTTAACGACGGGTTTGTAAAAACCCGTAATACCAGCGCTGTAGATAAGTGAGCGGTAAGAGAAAACTGCTTGTTAGCACCGCATAGCCTCTAACGCAAAACTCGTAATCTAGCCGTAAAAGTACTAAATATAAAAAAATCTAACATTACAAAAAAATTTAAAGTACAATTACAAAAAATAATAAAAACTAAAATTACAAAAAGTAAAAAAAACTACCATTACAAAAAATAACAAAATTACAAAAATAACGAAATTATCCAAAATAATAAAAAATATTCCTATTCTAATATCCCGTTTAAAAAAAAAAATCAGCCAATAGGATTTAAGCAGCTCTCATTCCTATTGGCTGATTTACATTTTCAGCCAATAGGAATGCAACGGTACCCCAATATAAAAGGGATACCTTGCATTGAATCCTTAGTGTGCGGTGGATGATCGCAGGACCTCCACTTTGGATCGATAGACCTCCGCCTGGACCTCCGCGCACCCACCGACGGGCAATACGGGCAACCTGCCATTCCACGCGCAAAGGCCATTTTTCAGCAGTATAGCCATACCGCACAACTTGTAATTTAGGTGATAGTTCTGTGCCAACTTAAAAAGGACATATTGGACCTGAGCTCACAGGTGTCACTAATATAACAATTAGACATCTTGTATTGCATCTGAATCTCAATGAAGGATTATCACTAATCAGTCTAATCCCATCATGGGTCTTCACAGGGTGTCTCAAAACTAATTGCAATATCCTAGACTAATGGATTATTATGGTAGTCCTTTTAAATGTAGTATGTATTTTTAATTAACATTCTCACTTAAATGGGATACATAATAACTCAGCATGGGATGAACATGTGAATAATACCTATATAAATAAAGGAACCTTCTAGTAATTATGTTGATAAGAATTTAAAACAAACAAACCTAACTGGTCACTGGTGTGACACTTAACAACCCAAATATACATTTCCCATGGGACAATTCTATGGAAGAGCCCAGCAGTCCTTCTTGTTCTTTTTGCATTCACACAAAAAGTCAATGAGATGTAGGCTTAGCTCTTCAGAGCAGATCCCCCCTTCTCTTATATTTGTTTAGTCTGTTTTAGGCATCAATATTTCTTTGTACAGTGACTCTAGTGTAATTATGTATCACTATTAATGTACCTAGTGCTACGGAATTCGGGGGTAGCTTTAAAAATAATAAAAATAAATACATATAATAATAATAATAATAATAATTGATAACTGCAATATTTTGGAAAAAAAGACACGTGTTTATTCCCAATTTCAGATGTATATCTTAAAAAAATAATTAATAGACATTTCATATTTGCTTGTATTTTCAAAGAATAATTAAAACCTGAATAAAAATGAAGGACAGTAATTTAAAGCACAAAAATTAAAATATGTATAAAAACCCTCCGTTTTCAATGTTGAAAATAAAATGAGTGTATTAAAGCTTTTGAGGTTGTAGAAAAATGTTCAGTTTCAGGAACACAGAAATGATTTAATAATTTCTATGAAAAGTCAATTTGCATGAGATCAGCACGAAGCCTATAACTGGTGGTAATGGATTGTTGGGTTGATTTTATACCACTTGACATCACATTACAATGCACTGAATAAATGTTAACCTATAATCCCCTTAGTAGAAGCTAGCATTGTTTGTCTTCCCTTGTACAGACTGCATTGATTTTCTTTTATTAGATGTTCAACCGCAGCAACTTAGATTGATTATGTTGAATTAAATACATCAGGAACATTTGTATTATCCTAAGAGAGAAACTAAACAGTAAAGAGATGCAAGCTTTTTGTTCTCTACCTCATATGCGTAATGTGCAATTTAATTTGGATTTTTTTTAATTTTTTTTTTACATTTTAGATTCAAACTGCTACAATGCTGACCTCTGCTATGCCCCTATGACCCTTGACCCTGACACATCTGACCAGTCAAGGCTCTAGGGGTGTCAAATTAATAGAAGTCTTGCTCATTAATTGCATAAGAAAAAAAGCAAGAATTCATCACCTCAGTCATGGCCATTGCTTCCTTTTGACCTCTTTTCCCACAAGGCTTTTGCTGTTGGTCACAGCTGTGGTTTTCCTATACCGTACATACTTGCCATATAATTATTCTGCATCAAACCCTATTAATCAAATCGATGCTGTGTTTTAAATGGAAATTGCAGGATTAATACAAGCATTCATTTCATCCTGAAAATCTTGATGGCTTTAGCACATGGAATCCAATTGGAATATAAAAGAAGGGATGTAGCAACATGATTGAATTAGGAGAGGCATTCTGCACATTAAATTACATATACCAGCAGGGCATCTTGCTTTTATGGAAATACTTCTGTACAGCATATAGGCAGCACACCTCACTTGATTTAATTGTATCAGTCAGGGATCTAGCTCTCATTGAAATAGCTGTAGAAACATTCCATATTTTTAAATATTTTTGTAATCTGAATGAAGCTTTATATTAGTATAATTTTTGGTATTTTACATTTCTAAGCTGGGTCTCTTAGCTTTAATGTTTTTAAGAAGTTTGTTGATGTTATCAATACAATAGAATTTATTTGCAAAAGTTTTAATTCTATAATATTATGTGCTAGGGCAGACTTTTGTTAAAGTGTTTAAAACACAAGCTTATAGGATTCGCCTGTTATTTATAATCCACTATATATTACATTTTTAACAAAGTTTAACATCAGGTTTTTAATTCATTTTTCAGCTAACACGTATGTAAGGTTAGGGTTAATGTAACCAACAGATGTAACCTTTGTTATTTCAACTTTCAAGCAATGTGTAAGGTTAATGTCTGTGTTTATACGTTTCATAGTTCAAATTTTATATTGCAAAATAATCAGTGCTTTATTTATTTCCCCTGTGATGGCAAAATGAAATGTGGAGGTACATTATTCTAGATAAGAAGACGTCATGGCTTGTGCTTCTATGTATTGTAGGTTTTTTATTACTTGCTCAAAATATCAGCAAATAAGCAGTACATAATAAATCCTATTCAGCAATATTGCTTAATTCATATGTCAAAAAGTTTTATATTTGGACCCTCACTTATTCAAATACATGGGTCTGAATAAAGGGGATAGTTTGTAAAACATGGTTATGTCATTGTGCTTACCAGTCTACTCCTCTACCTTTCTACACTTGTTGCCAACAAATTCCCATGGCTCATTTATATAGATGAGCCATAAAGTTTGGGAAAAACTTTATTTTCTTCTATTCAACAGGCTCCTTTGTACCAATGAGGCCCAGTTTCCTAAAATATCGGGGCTGCAGATAAGTATTTTAGAAGCTTTAAAGTCATCAGATTCATAGATTCATTGCATATCTTCTTACAACCCCATACATGATCCATTAATGCAGATACATCCCCTACAAGATTTCCACCATTAGTGATGCCCACTAACTTTAACCCCCATGAAATTTTCCCTTTTGGTAACCCCCTGCTTCATATTCCCAATCCCCATTGCAAATTATCCTGCAATATCTAAGCCCTGCTAAATGATAAGAAACTGCAAGTGATACTCTTCCACTTGACCCTCTACATGTGCTTCTTCTACTAAAGGGATTTCTCCTCTCTTTATAGAAAATGTTGCAATCCTGGTTGTTTAATCAATTAAACAACCCAGATGCATTGATAAGCAGGCTGACTATAAAATTGAGCATGCCTAATATGGGCTCCTATGTTCAAAGTACAGTCAGGTCCGCCAGAAAGGAAAATTTCAGTCTTGCCAGTTTCGCAATCCGTCCACCGGTTGAAATGTTATAAAAAAGGACTAAGGGAAGGTGTTCCCAAAACGTCGCTTATCATACTGTATGTGCTAAATAAAGCTCCTTTTTCTACACTTTGCTGCCGACTGTTTGGATTTGTTGAGATGTACTTAGGGATATAGGTGGTTATCCCTGTGTGGCGTGCAGTGACCTGAGTGCTGGCCTGTGTTGTTTGTATTCTTTGGACAAACAAGGACTGACCCTCTCTGTCCAGATAAGTGGTGCTTTCTATAGTAAAATGCTTGCTACAATACAATGCAATGATATCGCCAGTCAATGCAGATCTCAGCAGTTTGGAGAGGGCATGCTTCAAAAAAATGTTTACATAATACATACTGTGAGTTTAGAAAATATTAATAACATTGTTTCTGTAGTAAGAGTTCAAAAATGCAATACCAGGTTCAAACAAACGCACCACTTGTTATGCATTTGTAGAAAATATTTCTCCCTATCCTTAAAGTTTTTATTTAAAATACACACAGTCACATACAGTGGTGGATAAAAGAGGCTTTACTAGTCCAAATATACAGTGTACGTTTTAGGACATCCTTCCTCTCTCCTATAAAACACCATCCTTCTTCCTCCCTCCTCTCAACTCCATCAATCATCCACTGAAACTCCATGCTCCCTCCTTGAAAACTCCATTGTCCATCAGTCATCCACTGAAACTCAATGATCCCTCTTTGGAAACTCCATTGTACTTGTGTCATACATCAGGTATCAGGACTCAGGTCTCAGACATCAGGTGTCAGATATCAGCTATCTGGAGTCAGACATCAGGTATCACGACTCAGGTGTCAGAGATCAGGAGTTAGACATTAGGATTCAGGTGTCAGGTATAAGGAGTCAGAGATCAGATGTCAGACATCAGGTATCAAGTGTCAAACATCAGGTATTAGGAGTCAGACATTAGGAGTCAGGCATCAGATATCAGGGGTCAGACATCCGATAACAAGTGTCAGACATCAGGATTTAGGTGTCAGACATCGTACATCAGGTATTAGGAGTCAGGTGTCACACGTTAGGTATCAGGAGTCAGGTGTCAGACATCAGGAGTCAGGCATCAGTTATCAGGAGTCAGACATCTGGTATCAGACATCAGGTATCAGCAGTCAGGTGTCAGACATCGGATATCAGGAGTCAGACATCTGGAATCAGGAGTCAGGTATCAGGTGGGTCAGGTGTCAGACATCAGGTGTCCTCATAAACTCCTTCCTATCTCATATATCAGACATCAGTACTCAGGCATCAAACCTTAAAGTGACATGAAACCCAGATTTTCTTTCTTTCATGATAGAGAATACAATTTTAAACAACTTTCAAATTTACTTCTATTATCTAATTAGCTTAATTCTCTTTATATCCTTTGCTGAAAAGCATATCTAGTTAGGCTCAGTAGCTGCTGATTGGTAGCTAGCTGCACATATATGCCTCGTGTGATTGGCTCACCCATGTACATTGAAATTTATTTAACAAAGGATATCTAAAGAATGAAGCAAGTTAGATAACAGAAGTAAATTGAAATGTTTAAAATTGTGTTCTCTATCTGAATCATGAAAGAAAAAATGTGTGTTTAATGCCCCTTTAAAGGGACAGTTTACTCCACATGCACACAGTCTTAAAGGTACAGTACATAGACAAACTGCACACATCCTTTAAAATGGACTGCTCACACCACAAGTACACAGTTCATATGACATGCTCACACACACACAGTATACACAGCCTTAAAGGAACAGTGCACACCATGAGCACATAGTCTTAAAATGACAGCACACTCACACAAAGCACACAGCCTTAAAGCACACTCAAGACATTTTAAAAAGATAGATTGCAGTACACAAATATACACACACACTGTTCACAGCCTGAAAGCATACCATATGAGTCTTAAAGGGACATGCACAGCAAAGTCTATATGGGAAAACTTACACTACATTCACACCGTCTTAAAGGATCATTAAACTAAATGGTGTAGCTGAACTCTTAAAAAGAGTACTATTAGTTATAGTATGTGTATTTAAGACCAGTGAATATAAACTTTTTGAAAGTGTCAATAGAAATTTTTGTAAAAAATTACTGTTATTATGCCAAGACCTTCTTTTTACCACCGCAGCCACGCCACCTACATTCGGAGAAGGATTCCCTTCATGGAGATTGACATTCTATACTAGCTAATCATGATGCAGTAATTGTAATGCTGGATTCTATTGTGCACCTGCACTCGCTTGTGCACAACAAGCTGTGTAAAGGCAGGGGACAGCTCAGCTGTATAGTCAGTGAAGCTGGAGCTGTTCCCTCTTGGAGAAACGTAGAAGGAAATATCTCCTGCAATATAACATACTGAAATGCTTTTCATAACCATATTTTGTCCATTTAAATATTAAACCAATACATTACTATAAGTATAAAATAAATATGTTTTTGCACATCAAATTTGAAAATAAAATTGTGGCCTATTAGTAAATGGTTCTTTAAAAATTACTTATAGTGCAACATAATCTTTAAGTATCATACATCAAGATTACAAGTTTTGTGCTATACCGGGTGCGTAAATAATGCAAAAAAATTTGCGGTATTGCACGATAGCGCTGCCATTACAAGTTACTGAAAAACCTTTTCTTGTTGTGTGATATGGTGCAATAAGCTTCATACCTCACAAAACCCAAGGCCTGACTTTACGAGCTTGTGCACGTTTTCCCCCATAGACATCAATAGAGAGAAAGTGTCAGATAAACCTAACACCTGCGATCGTGGAATGGCAATCACCGTAACACATTCCCCATTGATGTCTTTGGGGAAAAGAAAGATATGTAAAAACCTAACACCCTAACATAAACCCCTTGTCTAAACACCCCTAATCCATCGCTCCCCGACATCACCAACACTAAATATAATTATTAACCCCTAATCCGCCGCCCCCGACATCACGACACTAAATAAACATATTAACCACTAAACCGCCACCCCCCACGTCGCTACTAATAAAATAAACCTACAAACCCCTAAACCGCTGGCCCCCACATCGCTACTAATAAAATAAACCTATAAACCCCTAAATTGTCGGCCCCCCACATTGCAACACACTCAATTAAACTATTAACCCCTAAACCTAATACTCCCTACTTTTAAATTAAGGCATTTTTTGAGTGTGGAATGTATCGTTGCGTTACAGGCTAAAATGCTTGCAGTATAGCTATATCGATGCGACTTGTAATACGGGAGACCTGCCATTCCACGCACAATGGCCAATTTTTCAGTGT
Source organism: Bombina bombina (assembly GCF_027579735.1). Taxonomy (NCBI): domain Eukaryota; kingdom Metazoa; phylum Chordata; class Amphibia; order Anura; family Bombinatoridae; genus Bombina; species Bombina bombina. Next base: position 233,464,447 of record NC_069500.1, on the reverse strand, counting down.
TATAGCTGTACCACACCATACGGCAAAATTTCTAAACTTGCTGATAGTTCTGTGCTAACTTAAAAAGGACTATTGGACTTGAGCTCACAGGTGTCACTAATATAATAATAAGACATCTTGTATTTCATCTGAATCTCAATGAAGGATTATCACTAATCAGTCTAATCCCATCATGGGTCTTCACAGGGTGTCTCAAAACTAATTGCAATATTCTAGACTAACGGATTATTATGGTAGTCCTTTTAAATGTAGTATGTATTTTTAATTAACATTCTCACTTAAAGGGGATACATAGTAACTCAGCATGGGATGAACATGTGAATAATACCTATATAAATAAAGGAAGATTCTAGTAATTATGTTGATAAGAATTTAAAACAAACAAACCTAACTGGTCACTGATGTGACACTTAACAACCCAAATATACATTTCCCATGAATCAATTCTATGGAAGAGCCCAGCAGTACTTTCTGTTCTTTTTGTATTCACTCAAAAAGTCAATGAGATATGGGGGCAATTTAACAATGTGCAGACGGACATGATCCGCTGTAGCGGATCATGTCCGCCACACATCGATAAATGTAGACAGCATACACTGTCGGCATTTATCATCACACAAGCTTTTCTAGTGAAATGCTTGTGCAATGCCGCCCCCTGCACATTCACGGCCAATTGGGTGCTAGCAGGGGGTGTGAATCAACCCGATCGTATCTGATCGGGCTAATTGCTGTCCGCCGCCTCAGAGGTGGTGGATGAGTTAAGGAGCTGCAGTCTTAAAGGGACACTGAACCTAAATTTTTTCTTTTGTGATTCAGATAGAGCATGCAATTTTAAGCAACTTTCTAATTTACTCATATTATCAATATTTCTTTGTTCTCTTGTTATTTTTATTTGAAAAAGAAGGCATCTAGTTTTTTGGTTCAGACTCTGGACAGCACTTTTTATTGGTGGATGAATTTATCCACCAATCAGCAAGGAAAACCCAGGTTGTGCACCAAAAATGGGTCGGCATCTAAACTTACATTCTTGCTTTTCAAATAAACGGTTAGATTATGAGTTTTGCGGTATGAGTGAAAAGCAGCTTTAAGGCTCTTTTTCACTACCGCTGGTATTATGAGTCTTGCAGGTATATCTGTACCGTATACTTTTTTGGCCGTAACGCAACGTAATTACCACAGCTTTCAAAAAGTCCTTTTTCAATGGGACTTCCATAGCACCGGTATTACGAGTCTGCCTGAGAGCCCAAAAAGTGAGCGGTACACCCTATACCGCCAAGATCCATACCGTAAACTGAAAGTCAGTAGTTATAAGTTTTACGCTACAAAGCTGTAGCATAAAACTCATAACTAAAGTGCTAAAAAGTACACTAACACCCATAAACTACCTATTAACCCCTAAACCAAGGCCCTCCCGCATCACAAACACTAAAATAAAATTATTGACCCCTAATCTGCCGCTCCGGACATCGCCCCCACTATAATAAACATATTAACCCCTAAACCGCCGCTGTAAGGTTAGGTGTTAGTGTAAGACAGGTTAGGTTTTATTTTACAGGTAAATTTGTATTTATTTTAACTAGGTAGAATAGTTACTAAATAGTTATTAACTATTTACTAACTACCTAGCTAAAATAAATACAAATGTACCTGTAAAATAAAACCTAACCTGTCTTATACTAACACCTAACCTTACACTACAAGAAAATAAATTACATAAATAAATATAGTTAACTAAATTAGAAAAACAAACAAACACTAAATTACACAAAATAAAAAAAGAAATTATCAGATATTTAAACTAATTACACCTAATCTAATAGCCCTGTCAAAATAAAAGCCCCCCAAAATAAAAAAAACCCTAGCCTAAACTAAACTACCAATAGCCCTTAAAAAGGCCTTTTGCGTGGCATTGCCCCAAAGAAATCAGCTCTTTTACCTGTAAAAAAAAAATACAAACAACCCCCCAACAGTAAAACCCACCACACACACAACCAACCCCCCAAATAAAATCCTAACTAAAATGCCTAAGCTCCCCATTGCCCTGAAAAGGGCATTTGGATGGGCATTGCCCTTAAAAGGGCATTTAGCTCTTTTTCCACCCAAAACCCTAATCTAAAAATAAAACCCACACAATAAACCCTTAAAAAAGCCTAACACTAACCCCCGAAGATCCACTTACAGTTTTTGAAGAACCAACATCCATCCTCAACGAAACCGGCAGAAGTCCTCAATGAAGCAGCAGAAGTTTTCATCCAACCGTTCAGAAGTCTTCATCCAGACGGCATCTTCTATCTTCATCCATCCAGCGCGGAGCGGGTCCATCTTCAAGACATCCGGCGCGGAGCATCCTCTTCGATTGACGTCTTCTTCCGAATGAGGTTTCCTTTTAAATGACGTCATCCAAGATGGTGTCCCTTAGATTCTGATTGGCTGACAGACTTCTATCAGCGAACGGAATTAAGGTTGAAAAAATCCTATTGGCATAAAAAGATTGGCATAGCTAGGTGCAAACCTTGTGCCCATCGCTGTGCCTTCTACTTGGGCAAAAGGTTTGCACCTAGCTATGCCAATCTTTTTATGGGTGCCTGGGAATCCCAGTTTTTTGGCACAGGCAGCTATGGTGCAAACCTTGTGCTCTGTAAAAGGTACATAGATGACCTTTTAATAGTATGGAGGGGAACTGAAGAACTTAAGATCATGTTTGATGAAATGAATAATAATACATGGGGTTTAAAGTTTACACACAATTACAGTAAAGACTCAGTGGTATTTTTAGAACTAGAGATAATGAGGGTAGATAATCAGCTTGAAACAAAGACCCATTTCAAAAAGGTTGATTGCAGTAACTATATACACGCAAACAGTTGTCATTTAGATGTCTGGAAAAAGAATGTCCCGGTAGGACAATATTTACGCATTAGGAAAAACTGCTCTAGGATGTCTGATTTCGAACAGCAGTCTGAAATTTTATTAGAAAGATTTAAAGCAAGAGACTATCAAAATGATATTACAGATAAAGCCATAGAAAGAGCAAAGAATACTGAGAGAGAATCCCTGTTAATGTACAAAAAGAAACAAAAGGAATACGATGATAAAATAACGATCCCTTTTATAACAGATTATAGTGTTGACCAAAATATTATAAAAAGAGTAATAAAAAAACATTGGCATCTTCTTAAAAAAGATGATATATTAGGAGATAAAATCTCTGATAATCTCAAATTTGTCTTCAAAAAAGTTGCCAATTTAAAAACACTTTTGGCCCCAAGTGAACTTAAAAAAACAAAGAAATCAATTCTAAAACAAAGAGACCTAATGGGTAAAGACATTAATGGTTTTTTCCCCTGTTACTCTTGCAAGGCCTGTAGCCATAGCAGTAAATTGAAAAACATTAAAATTAACAAGGCAGTAAGACCTCTTGCCATTCAAGATACTATTAGATGCACAAATAAAAATATAATCTATGTTTTAAAATGTTCTTGCAATCTTTTTTACTTTGGGGAAACCACAAGAATGGCCAGGGACCGTATAAGAGAACATATTGGTAACATAAAAAATGGAAAAGATGACACTAAGCTATATAAACATTTTAAACTAATTCATAAAGGTGACACCAAAGATCTTAAATACTGGGCTATAAAAAAAGTACATAGGCATTGGAGGGGTGGGAATATAGAAAAGAAACTATTAATTAAGAAGCTGAACTGATCTATAAATATATTACTCTTTATCCCAAAGGTCTAAACTCTGAACTATACCTCTCACCATTCCTTTATGAATAAATAAGAACATACTAACTATGTATACAGCTACTAATTTACATCAAATAGTATAGTTAACATAGAATAAATGTTATGGGAAAGATGCGATAGCCCCCTAATGAAAAGAACATCACATTCAACATAGTTAACTGTGTAGTTCTAAGCTATGTGTATATATATATATATATATATATATATATATATATATATTTTCTGCAAATAAAAAATAAAAAATGTATAATTCTTTTAACACCATTTTTAGATTGATAATACTGAAAAGTGTTTTAGAAGGATGAGCTATAGCTGTGATATAGGAGGAATTCCTATCTTTGTGGGACTGCCAAATAATAAATCGAATATAACCACAAGAAGTGTAACAATACGCCAGAATGAAAGTTATTATGCCTTTATTTATTTGGAACGAAAATATGTCCACCTTAAGAACCTGGACACATATAAAGAGTGTGATACTTGAATTGACAGAATACCAACAATTCCACATTAACGCAAAGCCATTAAGAAATAACCAAACATTGAATTGAACAAAAAGATTTCCACCTTAAGAACCTGGACATATATAAGGAATATGATACTTGAATTGATAGAAAACCTGCAATTCCACCTTAACGTAAAGCCATTAAGAAACAACCAATCAGGATTGCCTGATACCTTTATAAGAGTACACCTTGCCAGTCACCTGCATCTTGATAAAGCTCCCTGGTGAGTGAAACGCGTCAATCTAAGTGACTGTGCTACTTCTACAGATGATGACATCTGAATTATAAGTAATCCTAACTATTTTTGAGGTAACCCGGGTTATTCCGCAATTTGGACATGTTTTCTGTGCCTGAGCTCATTCTATCCCTGCGTGCATCAGCACTAAGTGCAAGGAACTATATCAGTCTCAGAAGTAATAACTTGCCCTCTAACCACATTTGGATATTACATCCGTTGAAGCCGCAAGTCTGTTTTGACAACTGAGAAGTATACCGATGACGTCAGAGGCCAAGACACATGCGGCGTACTGATTCAGCCTGAAGGTAACTCTTGTAACATTGTCTCCGGAGGATCGTCTAAGGCTAAAAGGTAAAGCGATTAAAACACACAAGTAAATAAGTTAAACTGACTGTGTCAAACTAAGAGGAAGTTTATAATCACTTTTATTCTAAGGCGTAAATACTGTCTGAAAAAATCACTATCTACGGCACTTTGCTCAGCCATTAAAATTGTATCAATTGCTGGGATAGCAAATGTACAAAAGACTTTAAGATTGTATCAATTGCTTGGATTGCATTTGTGTAAGAGACTTTATTCTGGTCTACAAGTCTGTCTCAGGAACAAAGTGAACGTTCAGAGCTTTTAACCAAGTAACATATTTTTCTTTTATACAGTCCCTGGTGAGCTGTTGCTTACACACAGAGATCGTTTTATTCAGTATTTTATTTTCTATCTTTTATCACTGTTGCATTTTGGGGAGACGTCCCCTTGTAATATTTTAATTTTTAAGTCGATAATAAATAGATTTTGTATTATGCACATTTGTCTATTTTTTTAGTGGGTTTTAGGCCTTGACAGCCATTGTAAATTTTGTTAAACCCCGTAGGACACTTCCGTTAGATATTCCCTCTTTTGCGCCAACACTATCACACAATATTCAAATTTTATTAGTATCATTTTTGTATTGTATTCACACACAGTAGTTTTCACCAGTTTTCATTTTAACCAGTTTTTATTTCACATTAGTCGATTCACTCTAGATAGAGACACCTCTATGATATCTCCTAGTAGATTTTTCCTAGGTTTAGATCACTCAAATTAGTATTAAAACAATTGTTAACACTAATAACAAAAAATATCACTGATATTCATCATTTCTATATTATTATTATTATTATTATTATTATCGGTTATTTGTAGAGCGCCAACAGATTCCGCAGCGCTAAATATTGACTTATACTCACACTATTTCTCACCTTTTTAGATAGAGGTATTGTCCTCCACAGTGTAGTTTAAAAATACGAATATAAGGCACAGGCATATATTCTAAGACGGTCAATATACTTTCAAAGAAATTTCTTATAAAATTTTAATATAAGTATTACCCAATAGGATCTAGACCATATTTGATACCTTTAGCTCTTTAGCGCACTTACTTTAATCCCTTTTATGTTAAACTAAATCTGAAAAGAACGGAGGATCTTTTCATATTGTAAGTTGTGTGGTATCTTCTTTTATCAGCGCTCTACTTTACATCTCATAGACTATGAGCCCATATCTCAGCCCCTAGACAACTTATATAGATAATAACATGTCTTTGTAAGTTACAGAAAATATGGCAATAGCCTGCATCAGCATTTAAAGCTACATGAAACCCAACATTTTTCTTTCATTATTCAGAGAGACAATTTTGAAAATGTTTTTAATTTACTTCTATTATGACATGTGCTTAATTCTCTTGTTATTGTTTGTTGAAGAGATATCTAGATAGGTAGCGTGCACATGTCTGGGGCACTCAATCCAAAATACTGTTTTAAAACTTAGATTTTTTTTGAGAACTTAAGAAAAACCATTTATAGCATGCTACTTTGCAAAACAAAAGACAGGAACTGCTATTGAAATAAAAAAAATAAGGTGTGTATTTGTGTACTGTGAGGTATCCCTTTTTATGAAAAAAGTTTTGTGACCTTTATTACAAAGAGCAGGACTGGGATTTAAATGTGTGGGTATGTGTACCTGTATATATGTATGTATGTGTGAGTATTTTATACTTAACTTTCATTGACCTGCTATAGCACTAAACTACATGAAGAACTTTACTACTTAATTGCACTCGATATGCAGCGCCAGCATGAATGCTACTAAATGCCCCTATAGAAGTATGTTATAGAGCAGGGGTCAGCAACCTTGGGCCTCCAGATGTTTCGGAACTACATTTCCCATGATGCTGAGACACTCTTTAGACTGTCTGAGCATCATGGGAAATGTAGTTCCAAAACATCTGGGGGCCCAAGGTTGCTGACCCCTGTTATAGAGCACCCACTTGGCATCCAGATGTTAGTGTGCATTAGACTATTGCTTGAACGATAAAAAAAATATTTTAGGTTTATGTCACAATCATGTAATTGTTCACTTATAATAATATTAGAATGATTTTCCCTATAACACTGGTGTGTGTGGGGCAAGCTTTTCCTTTAAATTTGTTTAGGTTGTGTGTTCGTCTGCCTGTATTGTTAATTCTGTGTATGTGGTGTGAGTTGTCACTTTAAATACTTTGTTGTACATGTCCCTTTAAGTTTCATAGGATGTGCTTTCCCTTTAAGGCTGTAAACATTGCATTAGGGTTTGTGTACAATGAGGTATATTTTTAAAATGTTTTAAAGTGTGCTTTAAGGCTGTGTGCTTTGTGTAAGGGTGTCTATCCCTTTAAGACTATGTAATCATGCTCTGCGCTTTTTCTTTAAAGCTATGCACACTGTGTATGTGTGAGCATGTCTGTACCATTAAAGGGACATGAAACCCAAACATTTTCATGATTCAGCTAATAAGTTTAATCATGTTTCAAATTTACTTCTATTTTCTAATTTGCTTCACTCTTGAAGAAGCAGTAATGCACTACTGGGAACTAGCTGAAAGACAATTTCAAGAGCCATAAATGTGCAGCCACTAATCAGCAGCTTCTGGGCCTATATAGGTATACTTTTCAACCATGGATACAAAGAGAACAAATCAAACTAGATAATACAAATAAAATGGAAAGTTATTTGAAATATCATGATCTATATGAATCATGAAAGAAAACAACAATGAGTTTAATGTCCCTTTAAGACTGTGTATGTGGTGTGAGCAGTCCCTTTTAAGGCTGGGTGCACTGTGATTATATATGTACAGTACCTTTAAGACTGTGTGCATGTGGCGTAAGCTTTCCATTTAAGGCTGTGTATTTGTGCATGTTGTGATTTGTTCCTTGTTGGATGTGCTTAAAGGCTGTGTGCTATGAATTATTAAGGGCTCCATGTTACGAAGCAGCGAAAGCATATGCGAGCCTGTTTCCCGCCATGTAAGAAGCAGCGGTCATTAGACCGCTGCTTCTTACACCCTACGCCACCTCTGAGGTGGCGAGGGAAAATAAATAAATACTGTATGAACTCCTAAACAGTGGTAGAGCATCTAATTTAAAAATATAAAATGATGGCTTTGATGTTTGGTTATTTTTTTTGTAACGTTATGTGACTCCTAATGTCTGACACCTGAGGTTTGATGCCTGATTCCTGATGTCTGATATATGAGATAGGAAGGAGTTTATGAGGAGGGAGCACAGAGTTTCATTGCATGACTGAGGGAGATTGACAGGAAGGAGGAGGTAAAAACACTATCCTTTCTCCTCCCTCCTCTTAAACTCTGTCAGACATCAACCTAACCCCCCTGCTCCCTCTTTACAAACTCCATCATACCTCATGCATCAGGACTCAGGCATCACAAAATATCACAACAAAATCCATGAAATATCAGAGCCAGCCATCCTTCTATATTTTGGCACTAGCCCTCTAAAGGAGTTAATATACTACATGCTTAAGTGTTTATGTTTTGTATCTATCCTATATATCTCTATATTTATAAATATATACAATCACAAATATAATATATAAAAATAAAGAGGTCTGCTTGAATAATATAAGCTTCTGAACATGGCTAGATAATAATTTGTCCAAAATCCAAAATATAAAAGGATAGCTTTAATATCTGACGGAATTGCTTGATTAAAACAAAATTCAAATACATTATATATATATATATATATATATATATATATATATACACAGGTAGCCCTCAGTTTACGTTGTGGTTAGGTTCCAGAAGGAATGGTTGTAATTCGAAACCGTTGTAAATTGAAACCCAGTTTATAATGTAAGTCAATGGGAAGTGAGGGAATTAGGTTCCAGGCCCCTCTCAAAATTGTCATAAGTGACACCTAATAAATTATTTTTAAAGCTTTGAAATGAAGACTTTAAAGGCTAAACAGCATTATAAATCTTATAAAATAATCACACAACACAGAATAAATATAATTAAACTAAGTTAAATGAACAATGTATATGGCCCAAACCAACAGGAAAATAAATTTTGGCTTAATATACAAAAACTTTTACAAAATCAAGCTAGACATGAGATAATAATGATGGGCGATTTTAATATAACTCCTAATCCAACAATCGACAGGAAAATAGCAAAAACAGCCAGAAATCTCAAATCTAGACATAATTATGAAAAAAAGATTATACAAATGTTATGCGAAAATCTGGGGATGGAGGACATCTGGCGAAAAAAAAATCCTGATGTATCCGAATATACACATATTTCACGCTCTAATAGTGCAATGTCAAGAATCGACTATTATCTTAACTCTTATAAATTACATAAATATGTAGAAGATATTAAAATATTACAATATAGTCTATCCGATCATACACCGGTGTTGATATCGATGGAAAATAGGAAAAATTATGGTAATGTTAATAACTTTAGATATCCTAAACACTTATATAAATCAGAGCATCGGACAAAATTCCTAGAGGAAAAATGGAATGACTTTGAAACAAATAATAAACAACACCGCTTAAAACCTCAATTATTTTGGGAAACATCCAAGGCGGTTATGAAAGCAGAAATGATTGCCCAACTAAAGTATATTAAAAATAAAACTCAAAAGGAAGAAGCAAGGATTAATAACCAGATAGAATGTGCCTATATACAATATAGATCAAATCCAACAACTCAGAATAAACAGGTATATTTTAATAGGAAAAAAGAAAGGGACATTAAGAATTTAGAGAAAGCACAGGAAGAATTGAAAAAAAGGTCAGCAAGATACTATAGATGGGGTAATAGATCAGGCAAGCTGCTTGCAAATTTATTAAGAGAACCAAAATCAAAAAATGTTATAGCTGCAATAAAGGATGGAGATCAAATATATCAGGATACAGGGAGTATTATAGAATGTTTTAAGAAATATTATCAAAGTCTATATAAATCCCAGGGACATAATAATCTTAAACAGCAAGAACTATGGAACCAGATTAATGTACCACAAATTAGCGAAGACCAAAATAGGATACTGAATGAAAGTATAACAGAAAATGAAATAGAGAAAGTGATACATAATCTATCTTTATCTAAAGCATCAGGCCCGGATGGATTACCAGCCGAATTTTATAAAGTGATAACATCTAAAGTGGTTAATCCATTACACCAATGCTATAGAACAATATATGAGGGGAAAGAGGGATTATCACCCACTTTTAAAATAGTCAATATGATAGTTATTCCTAAATCTGGGAAAAACCAGTTAGAGACCCAATCCTATAGACCAATCTCACTAACAAACGTTGATTATAAAATATTGATGAAAATCTTGGCAAACAGACTTAATACAATCTTACCCTCAATTATATCAAAGGAGCAGGCAGGCTTTATGAATGGGAGAACATCAGTTAGACATATAAGGAATATTTTACATACTATTCAGAAATATTGGAAAGGGGATGATCGATCTGGTCTGTCGGAGGCCTTCTTACTGTCATTAGACGCTGAGAAGGCCTTCGACAGAATAGAGTGGGATTACCTATTTTATACCATGGAAATGGGAAATATCAAAGGTCAATTTCTTAAATATATTAGATCAATATATACACCAACAGATGCATATATATGTATAAATGGAAATACATCTACTCCTATTCAGCTATATAGAGGCACACGTCAAGGGTGCCCTCTATCCCCGATGTTATTTAACATAGCCCTAGAGCCATTTATACTTCTTTTGAAAAAGATATTGCCTGGTATTCAGATTGGGAAAACACACTTACAGATAGCTGCATTTGCAGACGACTTACTGTTATATGTATCTGACCCTGAAGTTTATGTAGATCAAATTATAGAAAGTATCTCTTTATTCGGATACAATTCAGGATACAAGATTAATATGAAGAAATCACAGATATTATGGCTTTATAAAAAATCAAAAAATAAAAAAAAATATGTATTCGAGGAAGTAACAGAGTCTATGAAATATTTGGGAGTGATAATAACAAAGGACCCTAATAAATTATATGAACTTAACTTTTCACCGATAATTAAAAATATTGTAAAAGATCTCAAAAGATGGCAAAACTTAAATTTAAATCTAACAGGTAGAATTCATGTAATTAAAATGTCTATCCTACCAAAGTTAATATATCCTATTCATATGCTTCCATTAAGAATCCCGGTAAAAGATCTTAAATTGATTGACAATGTAATAAGAGGTTTTATATGGAAAGGAAATAAATCAAGAATCAGTATTTCTAAGCTACAAATGCCCGCAAAAAAACTGGGCTGGGGGCTTCCGAATATAAAATACTATAACTGGGCGGCATTAGCTAGATATAGTATTGAATGGATAATAGGGATAGAAAAATATGCTAATATGGAAATAGAGCAAGAACTGATTAAACCCTGATCAATAGCATACCTACCCCATGCAGAAACTCCTGAAATTCCCAAGGATATCAGAAATCATATAGTTTTTCGGGACTCCTTGGCAATATGCAAACTTATAAATAAAACTTTGGGAATAAATTACAAATACTCACGATATATCCCTTTTACAGGCAATCCCAAATTTGAAATGGGTAATAATTACCCATTTTATATATGGGGCAAATATGGAATTAATAAGATAGGAGATCTATTAAATAATAATAGCAATGAGATCTACTCACCTCAAGAAATATATGATAAATACAAAGTTAAAGTCGATAATTACATCTATTATTTTCAGATTGAATCATACCTAAAGAAAGTTTTACGAGATTCCAAAAGTAAATGTGTTAAAAACCAAATATTGGAATTTTGTGAGTCTTATGAAAAAGGTAATCACAAACTAACTAATATATATAATAAAATAATTGATATCTCAGTGGAGAGAAATAGCATCAAAATGGTAGACAAATATAATCAGTTAATAGGCATAGAAAGTACAAAAGAGCAATTATATTGTAGCGTGAAAATAGCTAAGCAAACAACATATGCAAGTGATTTGAGAGAATCACAGTATAGAATTATACACAAGGATTATGTAACTTCAACTAAAAGAGCGAAATGGATAAAAGGTGAGCCCCCATCCTGCCCAAAATGTTCATATCCATCCCCAGATTTGTCGCACTATTTTTGGGAATGCCCGAGGATTTCCCAATTCTGGTCCCAGGTAGAATACTGGATATCGAATATAATTGGAATAAACATTAAAATCGATAAACAAACAATCTTTCTGCTCCAAAACAGAAATCAAAAGGCTAAGCAATATAAATTATTTATTGCTATGGTAATAATATTAGCTAGGAAGATAATTACAAAATTATGGACAGAGAGAAAGTACCCATCTATTAGTAATTTAAAGAAAAAACTGTGGCAACAACTAATAATAGAAAAATATAATGTCATTGCTGACATCAAGAGGAGGAAAATAACATTCATGAATAAATGGGAACAATATATAAAGACATTAAATCAAGAAACTCAAAATTTGATATATAAAGGTATAACAACAAACAATTAGTATATATAATGAGATATAATTTAATCTCCGTTTAAAGGATAGCAAGAAGGGTTAATTGACATTTTAGCTCATCCATAGCTCTTCTCTTCTTCTTCTCTTTTTTCTTTTTTGTTTATATATGAAAATGTAAAATCTCTTTTGAAGGGTTTTAATATTTGTGTCCCCTGAATCCGTATAAACGGAATATATTAAGTGTCACTAATGTACTTTTATTATATGTACATTTTTATTGTATCATTAATAAAAAATATTAAAATAAAAAAAAATAAAAAAAAAAAGTTAAATGAACAAAAACATTTGCTAAAACAGCATTATAAACCTAATAAAAAAATCATACAACACAGACTTTACTTGTATTTTTTTGCAAACAGTTCTTTCTATGCATTCCAATCTTGACTGATTTATAGACAGAAAGATCTTGTTCCTTTGAAAGCTGCACGATTGCCAAGCTTGTGTGCTTGGCTTACATATCTTTGCTGCAACACAAGCGGACAGCTCCACCTACTGGCTATTTTAATCAATGCACTGCTTTCAATGCTTTTCAATAGCAGTCACATGACTGGAAAAAAAGGTTGTTATTCTGAAACGGCGCAAATTGAACCGTCGTAAACCGAGGACCATCTGTATATATATATATATATATATAATTGTTATGTGTTCATTTTTTACTTGGTACAACTATAAAATATTTTGACTACATCAAGTTTATAAGTAAAAAAAGAAAACATAAACACATATATATGCCTATTATCATTAGGTCACGCATATGTTCAGTTAAAAACCAGTAGTGCATTACTGCAACTTCAACAAATGTATTGTTAATTCTGTGTATGTGGTGTGAATTGTCACTTTAAATACTTTGTTGTGCATGTCCCTTTAAGTTTCATAGGATGTGCTTTCCCTTTAAGGCTGTAAACATTGCATTAGTGTTTGTGTACAATGAGGTATCTTTTTAAAATGTTTTAAAGTGTGTTTTAAGGCTGTGTGCTTTGTGTAAGTTTGTTTGTCCCTTTAAGACTATGTAATCATGGTCTGTTCTTTGCTGAAAGGTTTATTTAGATGTCTATAAAATAAAAATAGTAACAATGTAATCACACAATAAAAACAAATAAATAAATATATATATGTGTTAAGTGCTCAAAGGATATATGTTAAAGTTTAAAAATGTCTTCCTTTATGTGGGTAGAAGAAGTCTATTATACTGAACTATTGCACATGCTGTAATATGTTTGAGCATGTTATGTCAATCTTTTTACATCAGATATATATTTTCTACCACTGCTAATGTATTATACACATAGCTTCATTAGCACTTGTTGAATAGATCAGCAACACATTCCACTTGGGAACAGCAGTTTATGTGACTCAAAATCAATACTGTACTGGAGTTAAATACATAGATTTAATGGCTAAATATTGCCAACAATAAATGCTCAAAAAGTGTCACCATGTAAAATTATTCAAAATAGTCATTTAGATATGAACATAACAAACTAAAGCATAACATTCAAATGTTAGACTAGGCCAATGATTGATGCTCCTCGTCTGGCCAGGATATTATACACTTTTTTTTTTTTACGGTCTGAAATGTACAGTATATAACTTCAAATTCAGAATAAAGTGTTACATTTTTAACAGTAAAATCTAACATTATTTTTTGGTGGTCTTTTTCTAAGCCACTTTGAAGTGGCAGTGATCTGGGAATGTTGCATTTAAACTGTAGCATCATGTCAGGAAAATTGTTTGCTACAAACATTACAGAACCTACTGAAGGTGTATTGGAAACTGTTTTGCATTTAGTTCCTTTCTGCTCTGAACTAATGCTGTCTATTTTGGAAACCTGTCTAGCTGATCATTGGTTGCTTTGGCCTGTTTGTGTCTGAGGATCCTTTTTTTCCATATAACACATTTGCTTTTAAAGTAAATTAAATTGCCATAATGTAAATGAATTTGCAGCATAGGGAGAGTGAAAAAAAAATATTGCAGTGGAGGTTAGCGTGTTTGGAGCATTAGCAGGCTGACTTGAGATAATATTTTAATTTGCCTTTCCATAGGTGGGCTAATCTAGAATACTGGCTATTAGTGATGTCGCGAATAGTTCGCCGGCGAATAGTTCCCGGCGAACATAGCTTGTTCGCGTTCGCCGTGGCGGGGAACATATGCGATGTTTGATCCTCCCCCTATTCGTCATCATTGAGTAATACTTTGACCCTGTACCTCACAGTCAGAAGACACATTCCAGCCAATCAGCAGCAGACCCTCCCTCCCAGACCCTCCTACCTCCTGGACAGCATCCATTTTAGATTTATTTGGAAGCTGCATTCTTAGTGAGAGGAGGGACAGTGTAGCTGCTGCTGATTTAATAGGGAAATCGATAGCTAGGCTAGTGCATTCAGTGTCCACTACAGTCCTGAAGGACTCATCTGATCTCTGCTGTAAGGACAGTACCCCAAAAAGCCCTTTTTAGGGCTAGAACATCAGTCTGCTTTTTTTTTTCCTGTGTAATCTAATTGCAGTTGCCTGCCTGCCAGCGTGTGTGTCAGGCTCACAGCGTATACTGTGCCCACTTGCCAAGTGCCACCACTCATATCTGGTGTAACAGTAGTGTAGATTTAAAAAAAAACAACACTTTTTTGACTGTGTTAAATAATAGCAGTCAGTTTCCTTCATACGTGTGCGTTTCAGTGCCTGCCTGCCAGGGCACAATGTCACCTTAGACCTTGAAGCCCACCTTAGACCTTGAAGCCCACCTCTTTCAGATTGCATTTTAACAGTTTTTCACCACTAGAGGGTGTTAGTTCACGTATTTCATATAGATAACACTGTGCTCGTGCACGAGAAGTTATCTGGGAGCAGGCACTGATTGGCTAGACTGCAAGTCTGTCAAAAGAACTGAAAAAAGGGGCAGTTTGCAGAGGCTTAGATACAAGATAATCACAGAGGTTAAAAGTATATTATTATAAATGTGTTAGTTATGCAAAACTGGGAAATGGGTAATAAAGGGATTATCTATATTTTAAAACAATAAAAATGCTGGTGTAGACTGTCCCTTTAAACGGGGAGTTTGGTCTGTCACTGTGAAGCGGGCGTAACCCTTACACTACCTGATCGATACAACATCATACCTGATGTTTTAAAGCACGTTATTCCAAACAATTTAGCAATGTTAGGTGATTTATGCCCTTTATGGCTTAAAACCAGACTCTGCATCAACTATGTAATTTTTCATGGGAGTTTTACCATGGATCCCCCTCTGGCATGCCACAGTCCAGGTGTTAGTCCCCTTGAAACAACTTTTCCATTACTATTGTGGCCAGAAAGAGTCCCTGTGGGTTTTAAAATTCGCCTGCCTATTGAAGTCTATGGCGGTTCGCCCGGTTCGCCCGTTCGCGAACAGTTGCGGAAGTTTGCGCCCGCCGTTCGCGAACGCAAAATTTTAGGTTTGCAACATCACTACTGGCTATGTCAGGGGGAAACTGTATCAATGAAGTTGATGATATATCATCAATACAAGACAGATATTCATCAATTTCAACATATACAAATCTTAATATACTTACAAAAAAGCTTTAGTTGAATTTAAATTAATCCAATTAAAAAAAAGGTGACCAATTTAACACAAGCCATTATATTCATGAATTATGTTTCTAGCTAGAAATATATCTAAACCATTTTTAAATGTATCTAAGATATTAGTATTTACTACCTCCTCAGGTAATTAGTTCCACAATTTATTTCTCTTACAGTGAAGAAACGTTTACGTTGCAGGAGATTAAATCTTTCCTCCAGCCTTAAATTGTAACTCTTTGTCACAAACAATTTTCTTGGTATAAACAGAGCTTCTGCCATCACTGATATGGGCCTTGAATATCTATACTATAATCGCGTCCGTCAGAGTCGCCAGTTGCGCACGCATTCTCAATGGAATATTGGCTGTGCAAGGCAGCTAAAAGAATGTTGGCTGCGTGTGCAGTCAAAACAATCCACCTGGATGTAGCAAAGCAAATGGCAGGTTGGTGAAAGAACATGCAGCGTAGGCAAATGAAGTAGCATTAAGAAAAAAAACAACTAACCGCCCACAAGAAGTATGAAAAAAAAATAAAACTAACCGCCCCCACGAAGTGTTAACAAAAAAAACCATAACTGCCCGCACAAAGTATTAACAAAAAACCTAACCCTTAAACCCCCACAACAAAAACTACCTAACCCTTAAACCGCCAAACCCCCACAAAGCCAGCTAAATACATTACAATATTAACCTCTAAACCGCCAAACCCTACAATGCCAACTACCCAAATAGCAATAAATCTAATTAACCTATTAACCCCTAAACCACCAACCTCCCACATCGCAATAAACCTAATTAATCTATTAACCACTAAACCGCCAACCCCCCACATCACAATTAACCTAATTAACCTATTAACCCTAAACCCCCAAACCCCCACATCGCAATAAATCTAATTAACCTATTAATTCCTAAACCGCCAACCCCCCACAACGCAAATAACTAATTTAATTATTAAGCCCCTTAACCTAACACCCCCTAAATTAACCCCAATTATATAAACTAAGTTAAAATTAAAATAAAAAATCCTAACATTAATTTAAAAATAAAACCTAACATTAAATTATAAAAAAATCATCTAAAATTACAAAAAATAAAAAAGTTTAAAATTACAATTAAAATAAACAAAATGATAAAAAATAAACAAAATTATCAAAAATAAAAAAATTAAACCTATTCCCTCGGAAAATAAAAAGCCCCTCAAAATAAAAATACCCCCTAATCTAAACTAAACTACCAATAGCCCTTAAAAGGGCCTTTTGTAGGGCATTGCTCTAAGTTAAACGGCTCTTTTACATTTAAAAAATACTAAGCCCCACTAACAGTAAAATCCCCCACCCACCAAACCCCCTAGAAAAAAAAAAAAAAAACACTAAAAAAACCTAAACTACCCCTTGCCTCTAAAAGGGCATTTGTATGGGCATTGCCTTTAAAATGTCATTCAGCTCTTTTACAAGCCCATTAAATCCCTAATCTAAAAAAAAAAAAAAAAGTATAACCCCCAAATAGGTACTCACCGTTTCACCGTCCAGCGGAGAAGGTCTTCTTCAAGGTGGCTCCATCATCTTCTATCTTCATCCAGAATGAAGGCGGCACGGAGCGGAGGTGCGGATCTGGCTTCCCCGATGCATGGATCCTCGGCAGTGGTTCTCAGCAGTGGCGGTCCAAAGCGGCGTGGAGGCTCCTCTTCATGTGATCGTCTGCCGCACACTGAAGATTAAATACAAGGTACCCCATATCTTGCATTCCTATTGGCTGAAATTTTAAAATCAGCCAATAGGATGAGAGCTACTGAAATCTTATTGACTGATTTGAACAGCCAATATGATTTCAGTAGCTCTAATCCTATTGACTGATTTAAAAATTTCAGCCAATAGGAATGCAAGGTACCCCAAATTGAATGCGGTATCTTGCATTCAATTTTCAGTGTACGACGGAGATCGGATGAAGAGGAGCCTCCACGCTGCTTTGGACCGCCACCGCTGAGGACCGCCACTGAGGACCGTCGCTCCAGATCCACACAACTGGGAAGACCGCTCCTCACCTCCGCTCTGTGCCGCCTTTGCTCCGGATAAAGATAGAAGATGATGGAGCCTCCTAGAAGAAGACCTTTACCGCCGGACTTCAGGAATGGTGAGTACCTATTTGGGGCTTAGTCTTAGGCTTTTCTTTTTCTTTTTTGGGGTGCCTTTTTTTTTTAGATTAGGGTTTTTTGGGCTGTAAAAGAGCTGATTGCCCTTTTAAGGGCAGTAAAAGAGCTGAATGCCCTTTTAAGGGCAATGCCCATACAAATGCCCCTTTAGGGCCAACGTGTAGCTTAGGTTTTTTTAGACTTATTTTTTTTTATTTTGGAGGAGTTGGTTGAGTGGGGGTTTTTACTGTTAGGGGGTATGTTGTAATTTTTAAATGTAAAATATCTGATTACTTTAGGGCAATGCCCTACAAAAGGCTTTTTTAAGGGTTATTGGTAATTTATTGATAGATTATGGGATGTTTTTATTTTGGGGGGATTTTTTATTTTTATAGGGGTATTAGTTTAGGTTTAAATTTTTTATTTTGGATAGCTTTGTTTATTTTTTTCTGTAATTTTAATTTTTTTATTTTTTTGTAATCTTAGCTTTGGGGTTTGTAGATTTTTAAACATAGACTGCCCTCTGGGCAGGCTTATCTCCTAGTATTTATATAAAGTAATCATGTCACCTCTCAAGTGCCTTTTTTCTAGAGAGAACAGACCCAGCTTGGCTAGCCTCTCCTTATAGATTAAATTCTCCATTCCCCTTAATTGTTTTGTAGCCCTTCTCTGAACTTTTTCTAAGTCTGCAATGTTTTTTTTTTAGATTGGTCCTCAGAACTGCACTCCATACTCTAGGTGAGGTCTTACCAGGGATTTATAAAGTGATAGAATTATGCTTTCCTCCCTTGCATCAATGCCTCTTTTAATACATGCTAATATCTTATTAGCCTTAGAAGCTTCTGCCATTTAGCTATTACTACTTCCAAATCCCTTTCCTCCTCTATTGTGCTAATTCTAGTCCCAGTTAAATAATAGGTTGCCTGCTTATATTTACTTCCAAAATGTAGAACCTTGCATTTTCCAGTATTAAATCTCATTTTCTATTTACCTGCCCATTCATCTATTTTTTGTAGATCCCCTTGTAAATCAAGTTCATCCTGCCCTGACCTAATGACCTTACACAACTTTTTATCATCTGCAAAAATAGAGATGTTGCTATTTAATCCTTGATCCAAGTCAATAATAACTATATTAAAAAGAACAAGGCCTAGTACTGATCCTTGGGGGACTCCATGGATTACCTTTGTCCTATATGAGTATGATCTATTTACTACTACTTGTTGCTCCCTGTCTTTTAGCCAGTTATTTATCCATGAGCTAATATTTTCAGCTATTCCCAGTCCCTTAATTTTGTGCATTAATCTCTCATGTGGCACTGTATCAAACGCCTTTGCAAAATCCAAGTATATCACATTAACTGATCCCACTTTATCTATATCTTTACTTACTTCCTCATAGAATCTAATTAGATTACTTTGACATGATCTATTTCTCATAAAACCATGCTGATTTGAACTCATAATCTTGTTTACACAGATATACTTATCAATATAATCCCTTATAATCCGTTCAAGTATCTTCCCCACAATTGATGTCAGTTTTTAAAGATTGGCACCACATAAGCTGTACGGCAGTCCTGGGGTACTATGCCTGAGGATAATGAGTCTTGAAAAATTAAAAGTAGAGGTTTATCTATAACAGAGCTAAATTCCAGTAAAACCCTTGGGTGTATTCCTTCAGGGCCTGGTGTTTTAGTTACCTTAATATTATCCAGTTTTTTTTTCTGATATCCTCTAGAGATAACCCAGTTAATGGTATGGGCTTGTATTTTCTAGTTTATTTCAAAGTATCTCCCATTGGTTCCTCTCTTGTGTAAACTGAAGAAAAGAACTGGTTTAGTACCTCAGCCTTCTCCCTATCACTATTAATCATGCAGCCCTTCACACATTTTAATGTACCTGTATTGTCCTTCTAAACTTGATTGCCATTTATGTACTTAAAAAACATTTTAAGGTTTGACTCAGAATCCTTTGCAATTAATCTTTCATTTTCAATTTTGGCTAATGTGATAGCTTTTTGCATGCTTTGTTACATTCCTTATATATTTGGTAAGCTGATTTTGTACAATTTTCATTGAATAATTTAAATACCCTACATTATTTCCTATTTTTTTCCTAACACATTTTTATTAGCCACATTGGCTTGGATTTATTTCTTTTACTTTTATAACCATGTGGTATGTCTTGAAATGTATATTTTTTTAACAAATATTTAAATGCTATCCATTTATCCTCTGTGTTTTTATTAAAGAATACTTTGTCCCAATTTATGTTATTTAACGATTTCCTTAAATCATTGAATTTTGCTTCCTTAAAAAGTTCTTAGTTGAACCCTTAAGACACTGCTTATGGAATGTTATTTCAAATTTGACCATGACAATGATCACTGTTAACCAAATGTTCTTTGATTTCAATGGTTGATATTATATCTGTATCGTTTGATAGCACTAAATCCATTACAGTATATAGCTTTATTCCTAGTTGGCTCCTCAATGAATTCTAATAGAAGATATTCCTAAGAACATTTAATATCCCTTAGCTGTATTACTAGTTTTATTAGCCCAGTTTATGTTGGGGTAGTTAAAAATTTTCATAATTGCAGAACTTGTATTATTAGTAGCCTTTTCTATTTGCATTAGTACTTGAGTTTCCTCCATGTCACTAATGTTGGGGGGCATATAGCATGTTCCTAGTAATATTTTTTTAGATTTTTTTTCCCACTCCATATTTCTACCCACAGGGTCTTTACATTATCACTAGTGATGTCCCGAACTGTTCGCACGCGAACGGTTCACAGCGAACATAGCTTGTTCGCGTTCGCGTTTGTGGGCAAACACATGGCGATGTTCGATCCGCCCCTATGTGTCATCATTGAGGAAACTTTGACCCTTTATGTCACAGCCGCCTGACACATTAGAGCCAATCAACATCAGACACTCCCTCACAGACCCTCCCAGCTACTCGGAATCCGCCATTTTAGACTCATAACGACCTTGCTTTCTTAATGAGAGGACGTGTTGTGTTTTTGCTCCTGACATTAATAGGAAAAACATAGCTAGGCTAGTGTATTTCCACTCATCTCTGCTGCAAGCACAGCACCCCAAAAAGCCCTTTTTAGGGCTATATTTTGTGTCGTTTTTTTTTTTTCGTTTTTTTTTTGTGCCAGGCCTACTTGAAAAATATTTACACCAATCATATTTGTTGTCACAGTATTCTTAATAATTAAAAATTAAAATTTTTGGTAATAGTTGTTGTGAATCCTCAGTTTGCTGGTGCCATTGAATTGCACTTTCCTCCTGCCTTGCAGCCTGCTGTGTGCTAGGCCCACCTAGCCAATTATTGCCAGCAATCATATTTCTTTTAACAGTATTGCAAAAATTGTCAATCATCACTGTTTTGACTGTCAGTAATCAGTCTCCTAGTGTCCTTGAATTGCATCTACCTCCTGCCTGCCAGCCTTTTGTGCCAGGCCGTCTTGCCAACTATTTACACCAATCATAATTTTTTGTCACAGTATAGTTACTAATTAAAATTAAAACATTCTTGATTGTTGATGATCTTAATCCTCAGTTTGCTTTTGCCCTAGAATTGCACTTTTCTACTGCCTTCCAAGCCTGTGTGCCAGGCCTACTTGAAAAATATTTACACCAATCATATTTGTTGTCACAGTATTCTTAATAATTAAAAATTAAATTTTTTGGTAATAGTTGTGAATCCTCAGTTTGATCGTGCCATTGAATTGCACTTTCCTCCTGCCTTGCAGCCTGTGTGCCAGGCCCACCTAGCCAATTATTTCACGCAATCATAAATCTTTTAACAGTATTGCAAAAATTGTCAATCATCACTGTTTTGACTGTCAGTATTCAGTCTCCTAGTGTCCTTGAATTGCATTTACCTCCTGCCTGCCAGCCTTTTGGGCCAAGCCGTCTAGCCAACTATTTATACCAATCATAATTGTTGTCACAGACAGTATAGTTACTAATTAAAATTAAAAAAAATTTGATTGTTGATCTTAATCCTCAGTTTGCTCGTGCCCTAGAATTGCACTTTTCTACTGCCTTCCAAGCCTGTGTGCCAGGCCTACTTGAAAAATATTTACACCAATCATATTTGTTGTCACAGTATTCTTAATAATTAAAAAATTTAATTTTTGGTAATAGTTGTTGTGAATCCTCAGTTTGCTGGTGCCATTGAATTGCACTTTCCTCCTGCCTAGCAGCCTGCTGTGTGCTAGGCCCACCTAGCCAATTATTGCCAGCAATCATATTTCTTTTAACAGTATTGCAAAAATTGTCAATCATCACTGTTTTGACTGTCAGTAATCAGTCTCCTAGTGTCCTTGAATTGCATTTACCTCCTGTCTGCCAGCCTTTTGTGCCAGGCCATCTTGCCAACTATTTACACCAATAATAATTGTTGTCAATGTACAGTTACTAATTAAAATTAAAAAATTCTTGATTGTTGATCTTAATCCTCAGTTTGCTCGTGCCCTAGAATTATACTTTTCTACTGCCTTCCAAGCCTGTGTGCCAGGCCTACTTGAAAAATATTTACACCAATCATATTTGTTGTCACAGTATTCTTAATAATTAAAAATTAAAAATTTTGGTAATAGTTGTTGTGAATCCTCAGTTTGCTCTTGCCATTGAATTGCACTTTCCTCCTGCCTTGCAGCCTGTGTGCCAGGCCCACCTAGCCAATTATTGCCAGCAATCATATTTCTTTTAACAGTATTGCAAAAATTGTCAATCATCACTGTTTTGACTGTCAGTAATCAGTCTCCTAGTGTCCTTGAATTGCATCTACCTCCTGCCTGCCAGCCTTTTGTGCCAGGCCATCTTGCCAACTATTAACACCAATCATAATTGTTGTCACAGTATAGTTACTAATTAAAATCAAAAAAATTTTGATTGTTGATCTTAATCCTCAGTTTGCTCGTGCCATTGAATTGCACTTTTCTACTGCCTGCCAGCCTGTGTGCGAGGCCCAACTATCCAATTAGTGCCAGCAATCATATTTATTTTAACAGTATTGCAAAATTTGTCAATAATCACTGTTTTGACTGTCAATCTGCAGTCTACTAGTGCCCTCCTTGAATTGCATTTTCCTCCTGCCTGCCTGCCTGTGTGCCAGTCCCAACTAGACAATTAGTGCCACCAATCATATTTATTGTAACAGGATTGGAATTTTTGTTAATCATAACTGTTTTGACTGTGATTCTTCAGTCTCCTAGTGCCATTGAATTGCAGTTTCCTTTCTCCCAGCGTGTGTGCCAGACAGGCCCATTTGCCAACTAGTGCCAAACAATCATATTTGTTGTCACAGTACTTGCAATATTTTAAAAAATTAACAATTTGTGATTTTTAAAACATCTGTCTTTTTTGTTGTTGTCAGTCTCACAGTGTATACTGTGCCCACTTTCACAGTGCCACCACTCAATTAGTGTAATAGTATTGTTAGTGTCCATTTTAAAAAAAAATGACAGGCAGAGGCAGGCCACCACGCAGGTTCCGTGGTCGTGGTGCTATGATTCCTTTAGACACTACAAATATGCACATTGTTCAGACGCCGGGTGCCAGGGAGACGCAAAAACTTCTGAGGAGGACCTAGTTGAATGGCTAACACAGGACACCCAATCTTCTTCAGCTTCCGCTGCTAGTCCTCCTAACCTTGACGCACCATCTAAGTCCAGCTGTGCTTTGGGCAGGCCTCAAGTGACCAGTGCCACTCCCCCGCCTGTCGCCACCACCAACACTAGCACCACAGCCGCTTCACTTGATCTGTCACAGGAGTTATTGACACATCATTTGGAAGAAATGAGTGATGCGCAACCATCATTGACAGAGGATGTAGATAATAGTGATCAGTCTCAGTCAGGCAGCATTACCGACATGGAGGTACGGTGTGATGATGATGATGATGTTGTACCCGCTGCTGATTCCTTTCTTGATGTTTCAGATACAAGTGAAGTGGTTGATGAAGATGTGTCGGTGGATGTCACGTGGGTGCCTGCTAGAAGAGAAGAAGAAGAGGGGGAAAGTTCAGATGGGGAGACAAAGAGGAGGAGGAGGAGGAGACGATTTGGAAGAATGGGGAGGTTGTCTCAAGGAGCTAGTGGCACAGTCAGACAGCATGCATCATCACCAGGGGTCAGCCAGACAGCACGCCGACGCCCATAAACGCATGCTGTTGCAACCACCAGAATGCCGTCATCGCAGAGCTCAGCAGTTTGGCATTTGTTTGTGTGTCTGCCTCTGACAACAGCGATGCCATCGTGTGAAGTCCAACAGCCACCTAGGTACAACTGCTTTGCTAAGGCACATGGTCTCCCATCACAAAGGCCGATGGGAAGAACACATGAGTAGAAGCAGCACACAAAGTGAAAGCCACCCTCCTCCTCCTGCTCCAGCATCTTCAGCCACGTCAAACAGTGCTGTCCTCCTTGCCCCCTCTCAACTATCCTCCACTCAGTTTCTCTTACGTAGCAGTTCCTGGTCATCTGCCCACAGTCAGGTGTCTGTCAAGGACATGTTTGAGCGTAAGAAGCCAATTTCTCAAAGTCACCCCCTTGCCCGGCATCTGACAGCTGGCTTGTCTGAACTCTTAGCCCACCAGCTTTTA
This sequence comes from Bombina bombina, assembly GCF_027579735.1. Taxonomy (NCBI): domain Eukaryota; kingdom Metazoa; phylum Chordata; class Amphibia; order Anura; family Bombinatoridae; genus Bombina; species Bombina bombina. The sequence continues at coordinate 233,439,771 of NC_069500.1, read as the reverse complement.
CCATACAAGCTGGTGGAGTCTGATGCTTTCAAAAAATTTGTATCTATTGGGACACCGCAGTGGAAGGTACCTGGCAGAAATTTCTTTTCACAAAAGGCAATCCCAAACCTGTACTTTTTTGTGAGAAAGGAAGTTATGGCATGTCTGGCACACAGCGTTGGGGCAAGGGTCCATATGACCACGGATAGCTGGTCTGCAAAGCATGGTCAGGGCAGGTATATAACCTACACTGCGCATTGGGTAAACCTGCTGACTTCTGACAAGCATGGAATGCGTGGCTCTGCAGAAGAGTTGGTGACACCGCCACGACTTGCAGGAAGGCCTGCTGCTACCTCCTCTACTCCTCCTACTCCATCCTCTTCCATAACCTCTTCCTCAGCTGAGTCCTCTTCAACTTCTGCATCTTGCTCCACATCTATGGCACCCCCCCAGCTCCCCAGGTACTATGCTAAATCCCGGGTACGGCAGTGTCACGCCGTCTTGGGATTGACTTGCCTGAAAGCGAAGAGTCACACCGCACCAGCACTCCTGACCGCCCTGAACGCACAGTGGCTGACTCCGCACCAACTGGAGATTGGCAAGGTTGTTTCTGACAATGGAAGTAATTTGGTGGCGGCATTGAAATTGGGCAAGTTGACACATGTGCCGTTCATGGCACATGTGTGTAATCTAATTGTACAACAATTTGTCCATAAGTACCCAGGCTTACAGGACATCCTGAAGCAGGCCAGGAAGGGGTGTGGCCATTTCAGGTGTTCCTACACGGCCATGGCGCACTTGTCTGATATCCAGCGTCGAAACAACCTGCCAGTGAGGCGCTTGATTTGCGACAGCCCGACACGGTGGATTTCAACACTCCTAATGTTTGACCGCCTGCTCCAACAAGAAAAAGCTGTTAATGAGTATTTGTATGACCGGGGTGCTAGGACAGCCTCTGGGGAGCTGGGGATATTTTTGCCAAATTACTGGACGCTCATGCTCAATGCCTGTAGGCTCATGCGTCCTTTTGAGGAGGTGACAAACCTTGTCAGTCGCACCGAAGGCACCATCAGCGACATCATACCATTTGTTTTCTTCCTGGAGCGTGCCCTGCGAAGAGTGCTGGATCAGGCAGTAGATGAGCGTGAAGAGGAAGCGGGAGAGTTGTGGTGTCCATCACCCCCACAAACAGCCGAATCAGCATCGCTTGCTGGATCTGCGGCAACTCAGGAAGAGGATTGTGAGGAAGAGGAGTCAGAGGAGAAATGTGGCTTTGAGGAGGAGGAGGAGGAGGAGGAGGAGGAAGACTGAGCACAACAGGCATCCCAGGGTGCTCATTGTTGTCACCTCTCTGGTACCCGTGGTGTTGTATGTGGCTGGGGGGAAAAAGATACCATCAGTGAGATCAGTGAGGAGGATGAACGGGACATGATTAGCTCGGCATCCAACCTTGTTCAAATGGGTTCTTTCATGCTGTCGTGCCTGTTGAGGGACCCTCGTATAAAAAAGCTGAAGGAGAACGACCTGTACTGGGTGTCCACGCTCCTCGACCCCCGGTATAAGCATAAAGTGCCTGAAATGTTACCAAATTCCCGCAAGTCGGAAAGGATGGAGCATTTTCATAATAAATTAAAAACTATGTTTTACACAGCGTATAAGGGTGATGTCACAGCACTACGGGAATGTAACAGGGGAAGAGATGAAATTAATCCTCCTCCTCCTCCCACGACCACAGCGGCAAGGACCAGACGCTTTCCTGACGTCTTGTTGATGGAGGACATGCATACCTTTTTAACTCCCATGCACCATCAGAGCCTTTCGGGATCCAGCCTTAGAGAAAGACTCAACCGACAGGTAGCAGACTACCTAGCTTTAACTGCAGATCTCGACACTCTCAGGAGCGATGGACCCCTTGACTACTGGGTGTGCAGGCTGGACTTGTGGCCTGAGCTATCCCAATTTGCAATGGAACTGGCCTGCCCCGCTTCAAGTGTCCTGTCCGAAAGGACTTTCAGTGCAGCAGGAGGTTTTGTCACTGAGAAGAGAAGTCGCCTAGGTCAAAAAAGCCTTGACTATCTCACTTTTATAAAAATGAATGAGGGCTGGATCCCGAAGGGACTGACATTGGGTGATACATTTGAATAAAAAAGGCCTGATGATGAGATGAGCTAGCTTGGGCTACAACTGGTACACAGGCTGGCCTTTTTTTTTTGTTATAAAGCCGGAGGACTTGCTTGACTTATCCGCCAACAACTAGTGTTCAAGCCACAAGCTTTTAGGGCACTTTATAAATGTTTTACAATCATCAATTTTTCTGGCCGCTGCTACAGCAGTTGCTACAACAATACCCAATTTTTTCAGTCATTTGTACATTCCTAATTTTTCTGGCCTCTGCTGCAGCTCTGTGGGTACAAAACTCAAATAAAAAAAATAAGGCACATAACACTAGTGATTAAACTGTTACGAATTGTACAACTTAGCAAACCACTCATATCTGGTGGACCATTAAATTGAACGCAAAATGCCACACATTTGAAGGAGGAGGACCGACCAAGCATCTTTATCCGTCTCTTGGTTGCTCTAAATTATCTCCGTGTTCCATGTATGCCATACCAGTACTCTATTGTGCAAAAGGGTGGCATATGTGGCGTTTCATGCTGTTGTGCCTGTTGCGGGTCGTGGCCCATGGTATAAAAAGGCTGAAGGAGAACGACCTGTAATGAGTGCCCCATCAAATTTTTAGAAAAATGTTCCTGGTTCCTCTCAATTATCTCTGGGTTTCTAAAATGGATGCCATACCTGTACTCGCTTGTGCAAAAGGATGGCATATGTGGTGGTGTTTCCTGCAGTTGTTTCTGTTGAGGGTGCTGGACCCTCTTATAAAAAAGCTGAAGGGGAACGACCTGGAGTGGGAGTCCAAGCATGGTTTTTGGGGCTATTTCACTTTTCCAAACAATTATCTGTGGGTTTCTAAAATCAATGCCGTACCAGTACTCTATTGTTCAAAAGGATGCCATATGTACTCTTTCCTGCTGGTATTTTGTTTGAGGGTCCTGGACCCTCTTATAAAAAGGCCTAAGGAGAAAGAGGTGTACTGGGTGTCAACTCAATTTTTTTTTCTATTTCACATTTGACCAAAATTATCTCTGGGTTTGTAAAATCAATGCTGTACCTGTACTCTATTGTTCAAAAGAATGCCATACGTCCTCTTTGCTGCTGGTGTTTTTTTTGAGGGTCCTGGACCCTCTTATAAAAAGAAGTGTACTGGGTGTCCATCGAATCATTTGTTTGATTCAAATTTCCGGTTGCAACAAATTATCTCCGGGTTTCTAAAATCAATGCCTTTCCTGTAATCTAATTTTCAAAAGGATGCCATATGTCCTCTTTCCTGCTGCTGGTTTTGTTGAGGGTCCTGGAGCCTCTGCTAAAAAGGCCTAAGGATAAATAAGTGTACTGGGTGTCTAATCAATCTTTTTTTAGATTTCACGGTTGCAACAAATTATCCCCGGGTTTCTAAAATCAATGCCTTTCCTGTAATCTATTATTCACAAGGATGCCATATGTCCTCTTTCATGCTGTTGTTTCTGTTGAGGCTCCGGGAGACTCTTATAAAAAGGCCTAAGGATAAAGAAGTGTACTGGGTGTACAATCTATGTTTTTTTAGAATTCACGGTTGCAACTAATGATCTCTGTGTTTCTAAAATCAATGCCTTTCCTGTAATCTAATTTTCAAAAGGATGCCATATGTCCTCTTTCATGCTGCTGGTTTTGTGGAGGGTCCTGGAGCCTCTGCTAAAAAGGCCTAAGGATAAATAAGTGTACTGGGTGTCTAATCAATCTTTTTTTAGATTTCACGGTTGCAACAAATTATCCCCGGGTTTCGAAAATCAATGCCTTTCCTGTAATCTATTATTCACAAGGATGCCATATGTCCTCTTTCATGCTGTTGTTTCTGTTGAGGCTCCGGGAGCCTCTGATAAAAAGGCCTAAGGATAAAGAAGTGTACTGGGTGTCCAATCAATGTTTTTTTCTATTTCCCGGGTCATATAAATGATCTCTGGGATTCTAAAATCAATGCCTTAACTGTAATCAATTGTTCACAAGGATGCCATATGTCCTCTTTCATGCTGTTGTTTCAGTTGAGGCTCCGGGAGCCTCTTATAAAAAGGCCTAAGGATAAAGAAGTGTGCTGGGTGTCCAATCAATGTTTTTTTTCACAGTTGAAAAAAAATTATCTATGGCTTTGTAAAATCTATGCCTTACCTTTCATCTATTGTTCAAAAGGATGCCATATGTCCTCTTTCCTGCTGTTGTTTTTGTTGGGGGTCCAGAACACTATTCTAAAAAGGCAGAAGGAGAACGACCTGTACTGTACTTGGTGTCCAATCATGTTTTTGTTTTCAATTTCGCGGTTCATAATAAATATCGCTGTGTAACTAAAATCAATGCCATACCTGTACTCTGTTGTTCAAAAGGATGGCATATGTGGTGTTTCATTCTGTTGTGGTTGTTGAGGGTCGTGGCCGTGGGACAGCGTATAAAACGGCTGAAGGAGAACAACCTGTACAGCCTTGCTCCTCTTTTAGGCAGGCCAGCTCTTTGCATACATGCCCACAGACTCTGTAATGCATGCCTCTTTTAGGGAGAGGTGCAGCCATAATGCAGGGTCAGAACCTCTGCCTGCAACTGTTATACTCGATTTTGCGAAAGGAAGTAAGCTTACCATGGTTCCCTGCACGCATGTATTATTGTTATATTTTGTTGAGGGTAATCATGATGGCCATGTAGACCACCACCACTGAGAGTCCTGGAAGTAACAGGGATGAGATGAAAGAGCTAAGAATAGTAGAACTTGAAACAACAGAGTTAGCCATGGGTGTTAGTGCAAGACCGCTTGGCTTTTTTTTGGCTTTGGGTGCGGCTATTCATGCAGGCCATATAGAGCTGCCACCATTCAGTGTTGTATCAGGTATTAAACTAATAAGAACAGTACTACCAAAATACAGCCAATGAAGGGCCTTATGAAGACTGAGCCAAGGTTGGATTGTAGTATTTGGTTAGGCTAATCATGATGGCCATGTAGAACACCACCGAGAGTCCTGGAAGTAACAGGGATGATGAGATGAAAGTGCTAAGAATTGTACTACTTGAAACAACAGAGTTAGCCATGGGTGTTAATCCAAGACCGCTTGGATTTATTTTTGTATTGAGTGCGGCTAATCATGCAGGCCATATAGAGCTGCCACCATTCGGTGTTGTATCAGCTATAAAAATAATAAGAACTGTACTATCAAAATACAGACAATGAAGGGCCTATGATGACTGAGCAAAGGTTGGATTGTAGTATTTTGTTCGGCTAATCATGATGGCCATGTAGACCACCCGTAACAGGGATGAAAGCTTTTTTGGGGGTTTGGGTGCAGCTAATCATGAAGGCCAGATAGACCTGCCACCATTTGGTGTTGTAACAGGTATTAAACTGCAAAGAACAGTACTACTTAACACAACCTACTTACCATGGGTCTCAGAACATATGTTTGGTTATTATATTTTGTAAGGGTAATCATGCAGGCCATATAGACCTCCACCGATAGGGTGAGTATGAGTAACTGCTATTAAATTGCGAAGGACATTACTAATTAACACAACATAGTTACCATGGGTCGCAGACCAAGAGCAGATGTCTTATTATTATATTTTGTATGGGTAATCATCCAGGCCGTATAGACCTCACCAAATAGGGGGAGTTACAGAGATTAAAGTGCTAAGAATGGTAGTACTTAAAACACAACCTAGTTAAAATGGGTACCAGACCGCATGTCTTATTATATTTTTTCAGGGTAATCAGGCAGGCCATATAGAACACCCCCGATAGAGGGGAGTAACAGGGATTACAGTTATAAGAATAGTACTACTTAAACACAACCTAATTACCATGGGTCCAAGACCAGATGTTTTATTATTATACTTTGTCAGGCTTATCATGCAGGCCATATAGAGCTCCAACAAAAAGGGGGGGTAAGAGGGATTCAAGTGATAAGAAAAGTTTTACTTAACACAACAAAATTACCATGGGTCCCAGACCACGTGTCTTGTTGTTATACTTTGTCAGGGTAATCATAAACGTCACATAGACCTCCACCAATAGGGGGAGTTACAGGGCTGAAAGTGCGAAGAACAATACTACTTAACACAACCTAGTTGGGTCCAAGAACGCATGTTTAATTATTAGACTTTATCAGGGTAATTATATATCTAACAAATCTATCTATTTCTCTTCTATCGATTCTATCTAACTATCAATCTATGTATATCTATCTATCCTATCTATCAATCTATCTTCTGTCCGGGATGTTTTGAGACAGCCACTTTGGGAATGTTAGTTGATTTCGGCCCATTATTGCTTAAAAGCAGACTCTGCATAAACTATGTAATTTTCCATGGTAGTTTTGCCAGGGATCCCCCTCCAGCATGCGACAGTCCAGGTGTTAGTACCCTTGAAACAACTTTTCCATCACTATTGTGGCCAGAAAGAGTCCTTGTAGGTTTTAAAGTTCGCCTGCCTATTGAATTCAAAATTTTAGGTTCGCAACATCACTAATTATCACCTGTATTATCATAAATATCTTCCTGTATTGTATGTGTAAGGTAAGGTTTAATATGTGAATCATCCCACCAAGTTTCAGTTATTTTGATAATATCATAGTCCTCTTCTGCAACTAAGACCTCCAGCTTCCCCATTTTACTCGTCATGCTTCTTGCATTTGCTGTCATACATTTAATTTCAATGTGCTTTCTGCTGCTACTTGGGACACTTTCACGTATCCCCTTATAGAATTCAATGGAGCAAAAAAGTGGAAAAAAACTTAAAATCTGATCGCATATTCTCATGTGTGCTAACCCGACATGATAATATGAATATTTCACATTTCAATTTTCTTCACATACAAGAATATGTTCTACTTATTCTTAAAATTGCATAAATATGTTTTTAAATGTTTTCATCTACTTAACTGCAACCGACTGCAATGCGCTTATATATATTTCATATGTGTGTACATTTGTATTTATATTTGTATATACAGTATGTCTTCAAATACATATATACACACATAAGTACATATGTATACATATGTAGATATATATCTACGCTAACCCAACATGAAAATATGAATATTTTACATTCCAATGTTCTTCACGTAGAAGAATATGTTTTATATATATATATAGATAGATAGTTATATATATATATATATATATATATATATATATATATTGTACAAATAAGGAATTATAAGTAGATTATATCCAGCACAAACTTATTTCCAGCCAATTACTCCACATACTGTGTCATAATAAGGAGAGACATACCCAGATAGTGTTCAAAATCAAATTATTTTATAAAACAAACACCAGAGACATTTGACAGTCGGCTTTTTTATATATACAAAGAAGCATGGACTAAGTGCAAATAATGGGGTACCCCAAGACCTAATTCCAAATATTAATCATGCATTAAACTTACAATAAGAATGCAATACAACATGGTATATAGGGGGTATAACCATAACCAAAATTTAAAGAACATATGAGCTGAGTATGGAGATATGTTAGTTCAGTGTCCCAAATTGACGGTGCAATCAAACAACCGCTCAAAATACAGTCCTATGGACATACATTTCAAAAGCTCATTATCAGATATCAACAGTCCCGTAAGGAAAAGTAGCCAGTTAGGGAGTCATCAGAATAACAGTTTGTCTCACCAATGTGTCAGTAGATCTCCTCTGATTCTGTAGCCTCTGGCTACTCTTACCACACTTTGTTAGTGCACGCCTCCGGATCCTTGTGCTGCAGTCGGCTATGCCTGCCGTCTACCTAATAGTTGGATACTGCACACTGATCTCCGTTATTACGTAGTCGGCTCAACATGCCGTTCACCAAAAATCTTGGATGCTGCTAGATGCTGCTGGCATTTCAAAGTAGATGTAGCTGGGCGGGATTCTGTGTTCAGCAGTTAGTATATCCCATACACTTTGCAACAAAGTTACCAAGCTTCAAAGATCAAGGTGCTACTGCCCACATTGAGTTTCCAGTGGGCGTAGCAATTGCTTCATGCAACGTACGTTTCACCTGCTAGTGCTCAGGCTTTCTCAAGCGTCATATATATATGTATTTATCTCTATGTTAAAGCACTTTACTTTTCTACCACAATGAGATCTCATATCTTTGAGCCCTTATAACTTTTGTATGCAATATTTTATTTTAATAATTTTTTATTAGATAGTGTTATTATAAGTGTAACTATACTTTTTAATGTATTATTTATGTGTTTTGTGCAACTTTTTTGTTTTGCAAAACAGTTAACCATAGCTCTGAGGACGTGATAATCATTCTAGTGTAAATTGTGATTGCGCTCAAGTGATCGCATTCACTTTCAAATCATAATACCAGTGGTAAGCCAGATGAGCGCAAAAAAAACACGATAAACACCTTATTGCTCATGTACAAACGTTTACAATCCACTCGTAATCTGGCCAAGAGTTGGTTACAATATAACCACTATGATGTTTAACATTAAATAAATTCACTGTGAACCCCCCCTAGCACACAAGTATTCTAATGAAATAATTTCAGGTGACACACCAAGGTAGTAATATATAAAGGACACCAGAGTCCTAAGGAGGTGCACTAGTGTGAGATAAGATGTGGATTCAAAAGAAGCGGGCCGCACCCTTAACGGATGAGGTGGTAAAGAGACGCCACATAGAATAATAATGACTAGGCTAGCCAACAATACAGAAGTGTGTTAAGAGTACCCTTCAGGATTACTACTCACAAGCGTTGCGGCACAACCGGAGTGCCTAACTGGGCAGTACGGGACCAGCAGAGTCATACTGGAGTGTCGTGCGTCAGGTAACGTGGTGGATCAAGCCAATCACTGAGACGATAACCCAAGGCAGCAGTAAGAGATGTCACAGTGAATATGGGAGATCAGATAGACAAATACCGATCGTCCAGTGAAATAAAAGTAGAGATCCGATATCGAAACACACCCTGCGTCAGGGTAATAGAATACACCTCTAAAAGGTGAAGACTACAATAGTCAAGCGTGTTTCAACAACGGCCATAGGAAGGGAAGCATTAAACACATAGATAAAATATTCTAAAAGAACAAATAAGATAAACTCTAAAAATACATACACATATTATAAACATAATAAGATCATGGTGATATAATGTTAATAAATCTAAAACATTCAATGTCATTCATTAGATAGACAGATGATCATAAAAGAGCAAAAAGCACATGTAGTGTACAATAGACAATCTTATCTTTATGCCACTCATTGTCTAATGTAGCAGTCCCTTCTACTACAGGGAGTGCAGAATTATTAGGCAAGTTGTATTTTTGAGGATTAATTTTATTATTGAACAACAACCATGTTCTCAATGAACCCAAAAAACTCATTAACATCAAAGCTGAATATTTTTGGAAGTAGTTTTTAGTTTGTTTTTAGTTTTAGCTATTTTAGGGGGATATCTGTGTGTGCAGGTGACTATTACTGTGCATAATGATTAGGCAACTTAAAAAAAACAAATATATACCCATTTCAATTATTTATTTTTACCAGTGAAACCAATATAACATCGCAACATTCACAAATATACATTTCTGACATTCAAAAACAAAACAAAAACAAATCAGTGACCAATATAGCCACCTTTCTTTGCAAGGACACTCAAAAGCCTGCCATCCATGGATTCTGTCAGTGTTTTGATCTGTTCACCATCAACATTGCGTGCAGCAGCAACCACAGCCTCCCAGACACTGTTCAGAGAGGTGTACTGTTTTCCCTCCTTGTAAATCTCACATTTGATGATGGACCACAGGTTCTCAATGGGGTTCAGATCAGGTGAACAAGGAGGCCATGTCATTAGATTTTCTTCTTTTATACCCTTTTGTGCCAGCCACGCTGTGGAGTACTTGGACGCGTGTGATAGAGCATTGTCCTGCATGAAAATCATGTTTTTCTTGAAGGATGCAGACTTCTTCCTGTACAACTGCTTGAAGAAGGTGTCTTCCAGAAACTGGCAGTAGGACTGGGAGTTGAGCTTGACTCCATCCTCAACCCGAAAAGGCCCCACAAGCTCATCTTTGATGATACCAGCCCAAACCAGTATTCCACCTCCACCTTGCTGGCATCTGAGTCGGACTGGAGCTCTCTGCCCTTTACCAATCCAGCCAAGGGCCCATCCATCTGGCCCATCAAGACTCACTCTCATTTCATCAGTCCATAAAACCTTAGAAAAATCAGTCTTGAGATATTTCTTGGCCCAGTCTTGACGTTTCAGCTTGTGTGTCTTGTTCAGTGGTGGTCGTCTTTCAGCCTTTCTTACCTTGGCCATGTCTCTGAGTATTGCACACCTTGTGCTTTTGGGCACTCCAGTGATGTTGCAGCTCTGAAATATGGCCAAACTGGTGGCAAGTGGCATCTTGGCAGCTGCACGCTTGACTTTTCTCAGTTCATGGCCATCTAGTGCTTTTGCTAATGTATAACATTGTTGCAAAACTGCTGCCATATAATATTGCAGACGTGTGCACACTCCTGAACGTACCTTCCTGCTTTTCAACAAAGGATAACAAGTGAATGAAGACAATTTTATATCAGAAGTACATTGGAAATTTGTTTAAAATGATTTCAATTTATTTATATCCTTCTGGAGATATGGCCTTCAGAACCAAACACAATACTCAAGATGAGGCCTAACTAGTGATTTCTGTAAATTGTCACTGTATGGTCCTGTAGCAAAGAAACAGTAGACGTTATCAGATTTGAGATCATAAGACAGGGTAACAGAAACGCCAACAGAGTAGGACTTCAATCAAACACTTGTAAGCTATCTGAAAAGCACCACTCTGCCGAATCCATTTTCAGCTGTGGATGTCGACTATCTCCGTTGTGATCTCCACTGGCTGGATTTACCACAGGGCTCAAGTTGTCCTCTTCTTTTACTAACCTATTTTGTTTTTCATTTATTCATTTATCTGCTGCTACACATATTTAGTTTGTTTATGGTGTATTTTATGTATTTAGATTTTAGTGTTCAATTACTGTTATTTCTTGTGCAAACATATGTTGCAATTATTTGTTACATCTTTTTATCCATTGTCCGCTGATCAGCTTTTAAACATTGTATCAATAAATATACTTTTAAATTGTAATCCAAATCTGAGGCCAAATATTTACTTTGTGCACCTTGACTTATAACAGAGTTTAAATCCTCAATATTAGTTTTAGCCGCAATCTGCAGCGCCAAGGTATTTAAAAGTCTTTTTTTCTCTCTTTTGAGGAAGAGGCTGTTTAAATTATTTTTTCCAAAATTCTCATTTGCCTAATAATTCTGCACTCCCTGTATTAGTGGATATTCCTCTATATTTGTAGACTATATACTGTTTTTCTGCAATGCCATCTTTTTTCACCTTCGTGTTGTTCTATATATACACTAGCTGAGTACTTTAAGTGGGTTATGAGTAGCAGACAATAAGTATAGCGCCTTTGGGGCTGTTTAATATAGAGAGATCTGTTTACAGAGATACCATATTTTACTGGAATATTCATATGACATTCAGTGATATTCCTAGATGGCTTTTAGGCCATGTAAATAATGGTTAGCTGTGGGCTCTTTCCATTGCAGTTAGGAATTGTTTACTAGCTTATTAGTGACCCCTTAGAGATCGGTCCCTTTTAGTACAAGTAAGGGTTGTTTTGCTATCCACTGGATAGAGATGATTTATAATTATTATTTAGGTTGTCCATTACTCTTCTTTTACTCATTATCTGTATTACCAGATACTACCCCAGTTTCATTTTAATCAAGCCCGTCCATTTTAGCATCTATTAATTCATATATAGATGTTACAGCTGAACATGTCTACCATCACGGTAGCATAAGCCATCTGCTCTCTTGTTGGCGTTTTTTTACCCCTCTATACCCCATACACCATTATTATAGGATAGGCACATTACTAGTTTATAGTTCATGGAGGATTCTATTTGTATTTTTAATTTTTAATTGTCTATTGTACACTACGTGTGCTTTTTGCTATTTTATGATCGTCTGTCTATCTAATGAATGACATTTAATGTTTTAGATTTATTAACATTATATCACCATGATCTTATTATGTTTGTAATATGTGTATGCAATATTGTATCTATGTGTTTAATGCTTCCCTTCCTATGGCCGTTGTTGAACCATGTTTGACTATTGTAGTCTTCACCTTTTAGAGGTGTATTCTATTACCCTGATGCAGGAAGGTGTGGTTCGATATCGGCCTCTGATTGGTGAGCATTATTTAATATATTGAGCAAGTAGTTGTCTATTCTCATACAGCGTGATGAAACGGCATATGTGTTGCTGAGAAACACGTTGCTGTGTTAGTGTTGTTTGCAATAAAGTTCACACACTTTTTACTCTACTTGCTCGGATCTCTACTTTTATTTCACTGGATGATTGGTAGTTGTCTATCTGATCTCCCACATCCACTGTGTCTCTCTTACTGCTGCCTTGGGTTATCGTCTCTGTGATTGGCTTGATGCACCACGTTACCTGACGCACGACACTCCGGTATCCTGTGTGAGTCTTACGGCGAGTCTGCTGGTCCCGTACTGCCCAGTTAGGCACTCCGGTTGTGCCGCAGCGCTTGTGAGTAGCCACCCTGAAGGGTACTCTTAACACACTTCTGTATTGTTAGCTAACCTATGCCTAGATTTAGAGTTCTGCTTTGGCCGTCAAAACCAGCGTTAAGGGGTCCTAACGTTGGTTTTTACCACCCGCTGGCATTTAGAGTCAGTCAGGAAAGGGTCTAACGCTCACTTTCCAGCCGCGACTTTTCCATACCGCAGATCCCCTTACGCCAATTGCGTATCCTATCTTTTCAATGGGATCTTCCTAACGCTGGTATTTAGAGTCTTGGCTGAAGTGAGCATTAGACCCTCTACCGACAAGACTCCAGCCACAGTAAAAAGTCAGGAGTTGAGAGCTTTATGGGCTAATGCCGGTTTATAAAGCTCTTAACTACTGTGCTCTAAAGTACACTAACACCCATAAACTACCTATGTACCCCTAAACCGAGGCCCCCCCACATCCCACCACTCTAATAACATTTTTTAACCCCTAATCTGCCAACCGGACACCGCCGCCACCTACATTATCCCTATGTACCCCTAATCTGCTGTCCCCAACACAGCTGACACCTACATAATATTTATTAACCCCTAATCTGCCCCCCCAACCTTACATACACTTATTAACCCCTAATCTGCCGACCGGACCTCACCGCCACTATAATAAATGTATTAACCCCTAAACCGCCTCACTCCCGCCTCGCAAACCCTATAATAAATTTTATTAACCCCTAATCTGCCCTCACTAACATCGCCGACACCTAACTTCAAGTATTAACCCCTAATCTGCCGACCGGACCTCACCGCTACTATAGAATGTGAGCTAATAGAATGCAAGCTCAATCTGATTGGCTGATTGGATCAGCAAATTGGATTGAACTTGAATCTGATTGGCTGATTCAAAAGACTTTGGACCCTCTGGAGGACCTCTTCTTGCCGGATAGGATGAAGACTTCGGACCCTCTGGAGGACCTCTTCTTGCCGGATTGGATGAAGACTTCGGACCCTCTTCTGGACGGATCGGTGATACCCGGGTGGGTGAATACAAGGTAGGGAGATCTTCAGGGGCTTAGTGTTAGGTTTTTTAAGGGGGGTTTGGGTGGGTTAGATTAGGGGTATGTGGGTGGTGGGTTCTAATGTTGGGGGGGTATTGTATGGTTTTTTTATCAGGCAAAAGAGCTGATTTCTTTGGGGCATGCCCCGTAAAAGGCCCTTTTAAGGGCTGGTAAGGTAATAGAGCTGTTAACTTTTTATTTTAGAATAGGGTAGGGCATTTTTTTATTTTGGGGGGCTTTGTTTTTTTTTTAGAGGGCTTAGAGTAGGTGTAATTAGTTTAAAATTCTTGTAATCTTTTTTCATTTTTTGTAATTTAGTGTTTGTTTGTTTTTGTAATTTAGTGTGTTTTTTTTTGTAATTTAGTTTAGTTGATTTAATTGTAGGTAATTGTAGGTAGTTTATTTAATTAATTTATTGATAGTGTAGTGTTAGGTTTAATTGTAACTTAGGTTAGGATTTATTTTACAGGTAATTTTGCAATTATTTTAACTAGGTAGCTATTAAATAGTTAATAACTATTTAATAGCTATTGTACCTACTTAAAATAAATACAAAGTTGCCTGTAAAATAAATATAAATCCTAAAATAGCTACAATATAATTATTCATTATATTGTAGCTATATTAGGGTTTATTTTACAGGTAAGTATTTAGCTTTAAATAGGATTAATTTATTTAATAAGAAATAATTTATTTAGTTAGATTTAAATTATATTTAACTTAGGGGGGTGTTAGGGTTAGGGTTAGACTTAGCTTTAGGGGTTAATACATTTATTAAAGTAGCGGTGAGGTCCGGTCGGCAGATTAGAGGTTAATACTTGAAGTTAGGTGTCGGCGATGTTAGTGAGGGCAGATTAGGGGTTAATAAAATTTATTATAGGGTTTGCGAGGCAGGAGTGAGGCGGTTTAGGGGTTAATACATTTATTATAGTGGCGGCGAGGTCCGGTCGGAAGATTAGGGGTTAATAAGTGTAGGTAAGGTAGCAGCGACGTTGGGGGGGCAGATTAGGGGTTAATAAATATAATATAGGGGTCGGCGGTGTTAGGGGCAGCAGATTAGGGGTTCATAGGGATAATGTAGGTTGCGGCGGTGTACGGAGCGGCAGATTAGGGGTTAATAAAATGCAGGAGTCAGCGATAGCGGGGGCAGCAGATTAGGGGTTAATAAGTGTAAGGTTAGGGGTGTTTAGACTCGGGGTACATGTTAGGGTGTTAGGTGCAGACTTAGAAACTGTTTCCCCATAGGAAACAATGGGGCTGCGTTAGGAGCTGAACGCTGCTTTTTTGCAGGTGTTAGGTTTTTTTTCAGCTCAAACTGCCCCATTGTTTCCTACGGGGGAATCGTGTACGAGCACGTTTTTTCAGCTGGCCGCTACTGTAAGCAACGCTGGTATTTAGAGTTGAAGTGGCGGTAAATTATGCTCTACGCTCCCTTTTTGGAGCCTAACACAGCCCTTCAGAGAACTCTAAATACCAGCGTTATTTAAAAGGTGCGGGGGGAAAAAACACGCGTAGCTAACGCACCCCTTTGACCGCAAAACTCTAAATCTAGCCACTAGTCATTATTACCCTATGTGGCGCCTCTTTTTGTTCCCCTAACAGGAATTTTTTAGGTGACAAACCAAGAAGTATTACTAATTCAAACAACCTCTCTTTTAAACAATTTGAATGCCATAGAAATTTCGTCAAAAACTTGTGATAAAAACCAATGAATTGGAATAGGAATCTATGGGTGCTTTTAAGTCCACGAGAGATGCGCAAATATTTTTGCACTCATTTTCACTCAGTTTCAATGTGAATGCATTAGACGTTTTTTGTTAGCATTTTGTTTTAAATATTTTTTGCATGGTTTTCCACAGTATCCTAATATGCCATTCTCATCTTATTGAAAAAAAAAAAAAATCACATGTGGTTTCACATGATTTTTTTAGTTTTTCTAATTGAACACTTTTTTATTTGCAAAATCTTCTTGTAATTTATGGCGAAAATAAGTGAGAATGAAATATCAAACCATATAAAAAGATTCAAAGCTAACCAAAAGTTTGATTTTATAGAGGGGTGAAAATTCAGTTGACTATGTATGCATGCTGCAATACTAAATATAATTTATCAAAATGTAATTTATTGTTACACTCTTTCAGTCCTTCCTTATATTTGAATACCTGTAATTATTAGTTTAGAGCATGTATGAGTCTTGACATAAACAACACATTTAAATTAGGCTAGTGGTTCCTGCAACAGGTGATCATTATTGCCTTGACAATCATTTGACAGCTAATAGTACATGGAGATCCTTACATGACTTCCCTCTTTCAAATAAAAAGTCTTATAATATATTTCTATGGTGATGAGGGTCATAAGGTTTTCTTTAGAGTCACTATGCTAGAACACATTTGTATTAGGTATTACAACCATTATGATAATCCCCTGATAGCTGGACACACACAGTACCAGTCAGTTGAAATATAATTGCTGCTTTCAAATAAGGGTTCTTGTGTACCTATATGTAGTTTTATTAGGTGACTAATTGTGCCATGTTAATCAACTAAAAGCAACTTGAGATTGTGGGGAACCTCTCTTCTTTAAAAAATAAAAAAGTCACCTCTCCCTTGAAAATAATTGCTACTTTTATACAAGGGACGTCATGTCCCTTTTTGTATTGTGATGGACAACAGAGAAGATACACCACCCCTCATGTTGCCTCTCCTCTATCAAAAAAGGCATCACTCTCTCCATTTTTAGCACTTTTAATTGGGTTATTAGATAACTTTGGGACCCCAGAGAAGCCTAAATATCCCATAGCAGACAGATAATTGACAGTTTTATGGCACTCACCTGCTACGTAGTTGGGAATACAACCATTTTAAAGAGGTAATCCCATAGTCAAAAGAAGGCTTAAAGGGATTGTACAATTAAAATGAACCTTTCATGAATCAGATAATACATGCAATTTTAAACAATTTTAGTTCTATTTTTTTAGTATCCTTTGTTTAAAAGCATAGCTATATAGGCTTGGTATTACAGATGAGGTGCAATGCAAACGTGACCTAGTGCAAAAGTGCACTTCCATAGTCTCCAATGGGAGCCTCGTTCTCATTCCGTGAGTCACGCAGTGATGGGCAGCAAATATAAATATATGTATATGAATATGAACAGTACTGTGCAAAAGTCTTGCACAGATTTGTTAGATTTGATGTTTTAATGACCATCCATATTTTTTTCGGTCCCTTTTTTTGAGATACAAACAGAAACTACAGGAAATATGTACACAAAATGTAGAAAAACTATTTTCAGAACAAAATAGCTTCTTCAGGCAAAAGTCGTTATTTAGTGTGACCTCCCTTGACACTAAGCACATCTTGAACTCTTTTGGGGAGACTGTCCTGAAGTTTTCTGAAGTAATATTCTGGTATATTATACCAGGCTTCTTTTAGCACATCCCAAAGTTCTTCTTTAGATTTAGGCTGTCTTTTATTTATTTCTCTGTCCAGGTGATCCCATCCTGCCTCTATAATATTCAGGTCTAGACTCTGTGGAGGCCAGTCCATGACTGTCATTGTTTTATCAGTTACTTTTATCTCCACATATGATTTCACTGCATCAGCAGTCTGCTTGGGATCGTTATCATGCTGAAAAATAAAACCATTCCCCATCAAGCGCTATCCAGAAGGAATGGCATGATGAATTAAAACCTGTCTGTACTTTTCTTCATCCATGATCCCATCAACTCGGGACAATATCGCCAACACCACTGGCAGAAATGCAGCCCCAAACCAGGACAGACCCTCCACCATGTTTCGCTGAAGGCCGCAAGCACCTATTCTTTCATCTCTCTCCAACACTTCTTCTCACATATTGTCGAAATTTGGGGGCCTATTTATCAAAGCGTCAACTATGTTGCATTCGCCGGTGTCAATATGCTCGCCAGACATCGCTGCTGTGGATCTGAATACGATACCCTTATTTATCAAAAAAGTGGTCAAAACCACATGCATCAAGTACGGTGCGAAGAACATTGGACTGGAGTTAACTAACAGTCATCGACGTTGCGGTTATTCAGGTTTTTCCCAACTTTATTTATACAATTTCATTACTGTCCATGAATAAGCACATTTCTCAAAAGCTAATCTTTTATTCTTCATCTGTTAATGTCCAAGAAATAGATTGATTTATATCTCAACAAACAATATCTCATAGAAAGATATTTTTATATGTACAGTATTTGTTATATGATACTTTCACATAAATTAATTTGTATTTGTATTTATAGAAGTCATATTTTTTTTTAAATTATTATTAATGCTATAATTTGTACATATATCCTTGCACATACTTGTGTATATACAGGGAGTGCAGAATTATTAGGCAAATTAGTATTTTGACCACATCATCCTCTTTATGCATGTTGTTTTACTCCAAGCTGTATAGGCTTGAAAGCCTACTACCAATTAAGCATATTAGGTGATGTGCATCTCTGTAATGAGAAGGGGTGTGGTCTAATGACATCAACACCCTATATCAGGTGTGCATAATTATTAGGCAACTTCCTTTCCTTTGGCAAAATGGGTCAAAAGAAGGACTTGACAGGCTCAGAAAAGTAAAAAATAGTGAGATATCTTGCAGAGGGATGCAGCACTCTTAAAATTGCAAAACTTCTGAAGCGTGATCATCGAACAATCAATCGTTTCATTTTAAAATAGTCAACAGGGTCGCAAGAAGCGTGTGGAAAAACCAAGGCGCAAAATAACTGCCCATGAACTGAGAAAAGTCAAGCGTGCAGCTGCCAAGATGCCACCTGCCACCAGTTTGGCCATATTTCAGAGCTGCAACATCACTGGAGTGCCCAAAAGCACAAGGTGTGCAATACTCAGAGACATGGCCAAGGTAAGAAAGGCTGAAAGACGACCACCACTGAACAAGACACACAAGCTGAAACGTCAAGACTGGGCCAAGAAATATCTCAAGACTGATTTTTCTAAGGTTTTATGGACTGATGAAATGAGAGTGAGTCTTGATGGGCCAGATGGATGGGCCCGTGGCTGGATTGGTAAAGGGCAGAGAGCTCCAGTCCGACTCAGACGCCAGCAAGGTGGAGGTGGAGTACTGGTTTGGGCTGGTATCATCAAAGATGAGCTTGTGGGGCCTTTTCGGGTTGAGGATGGAGTCAAGCTCAACTCCCAGTCCTACTGCCAGTTTCTGGAAGACACCTTCTTCAAGCAGTGGTACAGGAAGAAGTCTGCATCCTTCAAGAAAAACATGATTTTCATGCAGGACAATGCTCCATCACACGCGTCCAAGTACTCCACAGCATGGCTGGCAAGAAAGGGTATAAAAGAAGAAAATCTAATGACCTGGCCTCCTTGTTCACCTGATCTGAACCCCATTGAGAACCTGTGGTCCATCATCAAATGTGAGATTTACAAGGAGGGAAAACAGTACACCTCTCTGAACAGTGTCTGGGAGGCTGTGGTTGCTGCTGCACGCAATGTTGATGGTGAACAGATCAAAACACTGACAGAATCCATGGATGGCAGGCTTTTGAGTGTCCTTGCAAAGAAAGGTGGCTATATTGGTCACTGATTTGTTTTTGTTTTGTTTTTGAATGTCAGAAATGTATATTTGTGAATGTTGAGATGTTATATTGGTTTCACTGGTAAAAATAAATAATTGAAATGGGTATATATTTGTTTTTTGTTAAGTTGCCTAATAATTATGCACAGTAATAGTCACCTGCACACACAGATATCCCCCTAAAATAGCTATAACTAAAAACAAACTAAAAACTACTTCCAAAACTATTCAGCTTTGATATTAATGAGTTTTTTGGGTTCATTGAGAACATGGTTGTTGTTCAATAATAAAATGAATCCTCAAAAATACAACTTGCCTAATAATTCTGCACTCCCTGTATACATATAGTGGTATAAATAAACACAGAGTTATGACAGACAACATTGTTTAGAACCAAAACAGGAACTTAGGGACATGTAAATATGTTTGCAAAAGATTTATGACAACATAACACACACACACACACACACATATATATATATATATATATATATATATATATATATAAATATATATATATATACACAAGTATATATATATATATATATATATATATATATATATATACAGGGAGTGCAGAATTATTAGGCAAGTGGCATCTTGGCAGCTGCACGCTTGACTTTTCTCAGTTCATGGGCAGTTATTTTGCGTCTTGGTTTTTCCACACGCTTCTTGCGACCCTGTTGACTATTTTGAATGAAACGCTTGATTGTTCGATGATCACGCTTCAGAAGCTTTGCAATTTTAAGAGTGCTGCATCCCTCTGCAAGATATCTCACTATTTTTTACTTTTCTGAGCCTGTCAAGTCCTTCTTTTGACCCATTTTGCCAAAGGAAAGGAAGTTGCCTAATAATTATGCACACCTGATATAGAGTGTTGATGTCATTAGACCACACCCCTTCTCATTACAGAGATGCACATCACCTAATATGCTTAATTGGTAGTAGGCTTTCGAGCCTATACAGCTTGGAGTAAGACAACATGCATAAAGAGGATGATGTGGTAAAAATACTCATTTGCCTAATAATTCTGCACTCCCTGTAAATTGTAAATGTATTATTATTCTGAGCAGGAATAATTGTGAATATAACATATAATCAGATTATCCTATGTATTTATTTGCAATCAATGGATATTTTAAGAGCTGGGCCAGTTTTCTTTCCGCACCTGTCTAACCCCTCCTGATTGCAATCTATTTTTAAAAACTACCCCTACACAGGTGTTATAAAATGGGCTGGCATATAAGATAACATTTCTTACTGAAAAAGAAATTCAAGAGAAGGAAGAAATACACTGAAAATAGCATGCCAGTAAAGAGGTGATTTTAATTTCTGCTGTATCTGAACAGTTTAATTTTAGGTGGGCTATCCCTTTGAGCAATCAGTTTAAGATTATATTGAATCAAACATCAATTCGAATTTTAAAATCCTTCTCTAAAATATTACACTGTGTGTCCAAATGTCAGCATCAATGTTTATCCTTAATACTAATTTCACATATGCATACTTTCAAAGTATAATACACAATGTAACAATACACAATGTAATAAATAACACATACAAGTTCTGATGTGTTTTCAATGACACACATATTGAGCAATTTAATTTGTTAGTGATAGTTTATAATGTGTATTTGAATCAGATTGGCTGATGTCATAAATCATGTGATTATGCATATTCCAATCAAAAGTGGTGGAAAAATTCACTAGTGTGTGGGTTGTTTAGGAGTTTGCGTCATAATTGGTGCAAAATGTGTTGAGTCAAACTTGGCGTGAAGTGGAGAGTGTGACTTGTATTACATGGCTTAAACATGATGCACATTATTTATTTCAAAAAATAAAAAGGAAGTTAGCTATATTATGTTGTGTATTTATTTCATTTGTATCTCTATATCTATTAGTGCAACAAGTTTGGGGCAAAACTTTGCAACAAATTTGGAAAAATAATGTCCCCTTGCTTTGTAATGAGAGACAAAGTTGTGACATAATCCATAAGCACCTCACTGACGAGGCCCAAAGGAGGCTGAAACGATTGTCTGGGGTTGCCATGTTCCTTGTTTAGAGGAGAATTGTCTGGTATTTCAGGGCTGGACTGACCATGTCGGTTGTTTCAGACTGATATACTACAGGAAAGTTTTCCTCTGTGAAAAACACAATTGGGCAGAGAGAAGCTACTCCCAGGTGGCAACCGGGCCATAGAACAAGCTATTGATGCTGCTGTTCGTTCCTAGCAGACTGCTTCTCTTTCTGTTTTGCATATGTAAATATGACCCTGGGGATAGTCTCCCTAAGGGTGATTGGGGAAACCAGACGTGGACTCCTTGCCCAATGTGCTTAGAGGGATATGGCTGCACCTCACTGACGAGGCCCAAAGGAGGCCCAAACGATTGTCTGGTGTTTTGGGGCTGGACTGACCATGTCGGTGGTATCAGACAGATATACTACAGGAAATTTTTCCTCTGTGAAAAACACAATTGGGCAGAAAGAAGCTACTCCCAGGTGGCAACCGTGTGGCCATATTACAAGCTATTGATGCTTCTGTTCGTTCCTGTCAGACTGCTTCTCTTTCTGTTTTGCATAATCCATCAGTAGTAATGTATTTTTCATTTTTATCTCTATATCTACTAGTGCACCAAATGTGGAACAATAATAATTTGATTTAGAAAGGGTATACAATTTTAATAAAGTTTCTAGTTTACTTTTATTATGTAATATGCTTCATTCTCTTGCAGCATCAAACATAAGCTTTCTGTGTTTTCAGACTCCTATTGAGTTCTATGGCATCCGCGAACTCAAGGGTGGCAGATTGAAAACTAGGTATGCTGAGTCGGAAAAGACGCGATCGTAAATTTAGAAATTTTGATAACTTAGTCAGAGGTAGGAGGGCGAATGAACTGAATTTCGCTCGAATACCACTATTTTCAACTTACATCAATCTGTGTTAGATCGAGATCGCGAGATCGTATATTACGTCACAAATCTCAACATTTGCCGATTTTGATGCTTTGATAACTACGACGGATCAATCTTGTGACAAATACAAAGCAAAATTCACTGTATTTTCAGTTGACGCTTCGATAAATATGCCCCATGGACCCAAAAATTTCAGACTTGGATTTCTCACTCCATAATACTCTTTTCCACTGATTTTCATTCCAATATTTGTAAGTTTTACCATATCTTAGCTTTTTCAACCTGTTCCCCTTCTAAAAAAAATGGTTTCTTGGCTGCTTCCCTTCCACAAAGACCATTCCTGATCAAGCTTCTTCGGACTGTAGAAGGGTCAACTAGGCATCCCGAAGAAGCTGCCAGATGCTGAGCCATGTTCTTGCTGGAAGCAAGTCTTCTTGTCCTTCCAGTCTTTTTTTTGTCCTTGAACTCTCCTGATTCATCAAATTTCTTTATAACAGCATGAATACCACATCTTGAGTATCTAGTTTGTTTATTGATTTCCCTTTGAGAGTGTCCTTGCTGATGAAAAAGTATGATTTTATGTCTGTCAAATTCTGTGATCTTTGGCATTTTGAATGGAATGGTGTGATTGAAATGTAGTCTTATTAGCAAGTTTCCATTTAATTAAACTCCTACCACATGTGCTTAAGCATGTTTTGCACAAACTTTCTGTAATAGACATTTTTCATAGCAGTCATTTTGACATGAAATGGTAGGACAAATACAGGTGTTAGCAATGACATTAATTAGGGTTCCATTCCATTTAGGTTTACGAGTGCCAGGTTCCTGCTATTGCTCAAGTGTAAGGGGACTTTACACAAAATTGTTGCCACTTTTGCCTATAGAAGCTGTTTTTTATATATTTTTTTTTCTGTTTTTTAATACTGAAAACAAATATCGTGCATTTTCTGGTTGTACTCTGTTTCTGGTTGTAATGTTCAGTATGTGTTTGTATATTTAGTGATAATTCCTTTTTTGTTTTTATTTTAAATGTATATATTACCATGACTTTGTAATTACAGGCTGTGCTAGTCATAATTTGCATACCTATAGCTCATTGTATATTTTATCAACTTTATGTCTGCCATTACGTTAAGTTAGTTTAAGCAGCTCTTGCCCATTTATCTGTCTATTTGTTTAATGGTTTTATTTCACCCCTTGTATACCTCAGTCTCAGTCTTATCTCTGTAATATTTTGTTGATGATTTTTTTATTTGTTTCTGCATGATTGACCCTTAGCTTAAATGTCCATAAATGTACCCTCCCACTCCTTTAATACACTTTTGCTGGCCCATCATTAACCTAATATATCTCTCTCCTTCAGCTTGATTTCAAACACATCCTCTCCCAGAACTCAGAGAAAATACACAGATTTTTACACTCAGCTGCTTCAACTGCCCTCCAACTTACAACAGGTAGCCTTCTGGAAAACAGCTTCCCTCCCACCCTACCCCTCACCCCACCCAACCCAAGCTCATTTCCTCATTTATAGATCGTCTCCCACACAACTTTCACTCTCCTGAAATGACAAGTGCAAACACTGATCGGCACATCCTTCCATTCCCTTAACCCTATAGAATACACAGTACTTTTGTAATATTATGTTTCATATACCTTTTGTTCCCTTATGCAATTATTACAGTAATTCTGTGTCTTATGTTTTTAACTGGTTCTCAATTCTGTAAAAATGCTCAATATATTCATATTCCTTTTTGCTACCCTTTGTCTCTATAACAAACTACACTATTCAATTACTCCTTCTCCCTCTCCACCTGCACTGTTCATTAGCCCATCTCTCTTAAACTCACCTTACTTTTGTACTCATGAACTTTACCTATTCCTAAACACTCTCTCTCCCCCCTGCAGCTCATCTCAAAAGCAGTCTCACTACTGCAAATCTGTATCTCATGTCACTCTCCCTCTTGCTTCTACTTACTGCTGGTGACATCTCCCCTAATCCTGGTCCCCAACCACTGACAAACCGTGCACATCCATGTGTACCATCCCATAGACTCAGAAAACAAAACTCTGCACACCTTACTCACATTCCTCTTGCATCTAAAGCCACTACCCCTTTCACTTGTACACTCTGGATCTCTCGCTCTTTTTGCAACAGCTCACTTCTATACATGACCTCTTCATCTCCCGCTCCCTCAACCTTCTGGCCCTAACAGAAACCTGGCTCTCTCCCCTAGACACAGCATCCACTGCTGCTCTGTCACATGGGGGTCTCAACTTCAGCCACACTCCTAGGTCTGGTATTAGACAAGGAGGTGGTGTAGGTATTTTACTTTATTTTTGTTGCATCTTTCAACAAATACATCCTATCTCTTCCCTCACTTTTCCCTCATTCGAAACCCACATGATTCGCTTATTCTCCCCTCTCTCTGTACGTGTTGCAGTCATATACCGACCCCCTGGCTCCTCAATTCAATGTCTCGATCACTTGGCTGCCTGGCTACCCTATTTCCTTTCCTCAGACACCCCTGCCCTCATTCTTGGTGACTTCAACATCCCCCTTAACAATCCCACTGCCTCATCTGCTAAACAACTTCTACAACTCACTTCCTCTTTCGGTCTGTCAAAATGGACTGATTCTCCCACTCACAAAGATGGTCACTCTCTTGACCTGATCTTTAGCTATCGATGGACTCTCTCAAACTTCTCAAACTCCCCTTTTCCTCTTTCTGACCACCATCTTCTTACTTGCAACATATCATCCCTTCCTACAACATTCCCTCCTTCTACTCCTCACACCAAACTTTACAGAAGCATTATGTCTTTAGATCAGCAACAACTTGCTAATTCCCTTAAACCACTCCTCTCATCCTTCTCCTCCTTTTCCTGCCCTGAACAATCTACCTGCCACTATAATTCCACCCTTATATCTGTCCTTGACAATCTCGCCCCTCTTACCATTGCTCGGAAATCACACACTCATCCCCAGCCCTGGCATACTCCTCTGACACGATACCTACGCAGATGTTCCCATACTGCTGAACGGCATTGGAGAAAATCATGGAGTTCAGCTGATTTTCTTCATTACAAATTCATCTTGAACTCCTACTATTCTGGCCCTAATCTCCACAAGCAACACTACTTCTCTACTCTTATCTCTAATCTTTCTTCATACCCAAAACGTCTGTTCTCCACTTTCAA
Source organism: Bombina bombina (assembly GCF_027579735.1). Classification (NCBI taxonomy): domain Eukaryota; kingdom Metazoa; phylum Chordata; class Amphibia; order Anura; family Bombinatoridae; genus Bombina; species Bombina bombina. The sequence goes on along the minus strand of NC_069500.1, from coordinate 233,414,367 downwards.
TACTCTCCTCCGCCCTCCTCCACTTCCTAATACAACTTCTCTGTCAGCTCAAGACTTTGCCAGTCACTTCATTAACAAAATTGACTCCATCAGACATGAAATCAGCTCTCAACATAATTCCATTCTCCCCCCCCCCTCAAATGCTCTCACTCAACCCCAACCCTCATAACCTGAAACTTAGTTCATTTACCCCTGTTACTGAGGAAGAAGTTTCGGCACTTATACTGCACTGTCCCCTTGACCTTATCCCCTCACAGCTACTCCCCTCTCTCTCTGCTACCCTTACCCCTATACTAACACACATTTTCAACCTCTCCCTCAGCACTGGTACATTTCCCTCATCAATGAAACATGCACTGGTCACACCTATCCTCAAAAAACCTTCCCTTGATCCTACCTCCCCATCCAACTACAGCCCTATTTCCCTCCTCCCTCTTGCTTCAAAGCTTCTCGAAAAACTAGTATATGCACGCCTATCCCATTTCCTTACGTTAAACTCCCTTCTTGACCCGCTGCAATCCGGATTTCGTCCCTATCACTCCACAGAGACAGCTATTGTTAGGGTCACCAACGACCTACTTACAGCAAAATCAAAATGCCACTTCTCTCTGCTTATCCTCCTTGATCTGTCCGCAGCCTTTGACACTGTCAACCACCCTCTTTTGCTCCAAACCCTCCAATCCTTCGGGAACTGTGACACAGCCCTTTCTTGGCTCTCTTCCTACCTATCAAACCGTACCTTCAGTGTAGCCTTCTCTGGGGCCTCCTCTGCCCGGTCACCCACTTTCTGTCGGAGTACCGCAAGGCTCTGTCCTCGGTCCCCTTCTCTTCTCAATCTATACGTCATCACTAGGTTCCCTAATTAAGTCCCATGGTTTCCAATATCATTTGTATGCCGATGACACCCAAATCTACTTCTCTGCACCAGACCTATCTCCTTCCTTGCTAACCTGTGTCACTAACTGTCTTTCTCAAATCTCTTCCTGGATGTCCTCTCACTACCTCAAGCTAAATCTTTCCAAAACTGAGCTCCTCATTTTCCCCCCTTCTTCCAAAATCTCCACCCCCAATATCTCTATAACTGTCGACAACTCCATCATTACCCCTACCAGGCATGCCCGATGTCTCTGGGTCACATTTGACTCAGATCTTTCCTTCACTCCTCACATTCAGTCCTTGGCTAAAGCCTGCCACTTCCACCTTAAAAACATCTCCAAAATTAGACACTTCCTTACACAAGACACAACTAAGATTTTAATCCACTCTCTCATTCTTTCCCGCCTTGATTACTGCAACTCTGTCCTTTCTGGTCTCCCCACCTGCCGCCTAGCTCCCTTACAATCCATAATGAATGCCTCTGCCAGACTCATCTTCCTCACTCTTCATCTGCTGCTCCTCTCTGCCAATCCCTTCACTGGCTTCCTCTTGCATCTAGGATCAAACACAAAATTCTCACTCTGACATACAAAGCCCTCAACTGCACTGCTGCCCCCTATATCTCAGACCTTGTCTCCAGATACTCTCCCTCCCATCCCCTTTGCTCTGCTCATGACCTCCTACTCTCCTCCTCTCTAGTTATCTCATCGCACTCCCGTTTACAGGACTTCTCCAGACTGGCTCCCATCTTGTGGAACTCTCTGCCTCACCCAACACAAGACTCTCCCCTAGTTTTAACAGCTTGAAGCGCTCCCTAAAGTCTCTACTGTTCAGGGATGCATACAACCTACACTAACTTACTTTATACCAGTTCCACTCCTCCATTGCTATCCCCTGAACCCCCTTAAGTTCAGCTGTTTTTAGATCACCTTCTTAAGAGCTAATTACAACAGTGCAACTCTTGGCAGGGCCCTCTACCCATCTGATCCCTTTAATTGTTTTGTTGTACTACCCTCTGTTTACAGTGCTGCGGAATCTGTTGGTGCTCTACAAATAACCGATAATAATAATAATACTCTAATAAAGAGACTGAGAAACAATTATATATGGCCATTATACCATTGCTAACACAACAAATCTAATGGTAGCGTAATACTTTTGCACTGTACTGTACATATATATTTATGTGTTAATATGTGTATATACACATATTAACACATAAATATATATGTATATAAGCATATACATATATATTTACTGGGAACACAGAGTCCCAAATAGACCACGATGTAAAGGTACTTTTCTTTTTTTTCCAACACCGCACACCCACCAACTTTAGCCTCCAAAAACTTTTTTGGTAAAAAGGATACTAATATTTTTTTATTTTAGTAAAGCCACTACACACACTGGTTAGTTTTTTGAGCGCTAATTGCTACCGCAAGCTTGTGTTTTTATTGCCTGAATTTTAAAGGGACATGTCTTTTGCTCTGTATGATGGTCTCCCCTACATGTTGAAATGCTACTGCTCCTGGGCATTTCATGATGGTGTTTGTGCTCTTTACCATGCACGTCACATGGAGTCCCTCCAAACTGATTCATTTAACAACAAGTTAAGGGATATCTCCCTAGCCCTAATGACACATGCAATCATTAAAAAAACAAACTCTACAATTAGCCAAAATGAGCTGTGTCAAAAAGGTAGAAACTGTCAACACAGTTTACTTAGACACAGCCAAAATCATGAGAAAACCCATTCAAAGGGTATTTTCTGATGGACTGAAATTACCTTAAAATGTATAAAACCCATGATGAGCACTTTGCAAGACTAATGGGCTGAAATATACAAATAAATTAAATTTCTTAAGAACTACTTAACTGATTCACTTTAAGTTTGTTATTTGCCAAACCATTAAGATATACCCATTTTGTTACTAAAACCCAAATTAATAAAAAAAAATCGATATAGAAGAATGAATGTGGTTTGTGAAAAGTGGAAATATATTGGTTTTAATAGCTAAAATGTTTTGGACTTGATAAGTGAATTAATTTAAATGTTGCAATGCAGACTATTGGAAATAGTTGTCATGTTCTGTAACAGTAAATCATCCAAGGGTTTGTTAGCATTTGTGTTGGGCTGGAAGGAAGTGTTTGCAGGAATCTCTTAACAAAGTACCAAGATGTTGCAGCTTGAACATGAAAAAAGTAGAAGTTTTATGCACTTAAGGCATCTAAGACATTAAACCTAAAGGTTAAAGTCTTAGTCAGTAGATATGGTTTCCAAGGGTAGACTTTTATCTCTCCCCTTCCAGGAAAATATTTTATTTTGCCCTGGCTTGGATGCCATAATTTTCATGGCATAGTGACTGTAAGAAAGAGGGCTCTTTTTACCTCTAGACAAAATATGTAAGGGAGAGAACAGGCCAACTATTCATTTCCATTTCTTTTGTCAGTCTAGGAACCAAAAATATTACACTTCCCTACACAAGGCTGGAAGGCCAATACCAACTGGAACAAGACCAAGCAGTGTAAGAATGTAGCCTTCTTCCTCTCCTAAATTAGCATGAAGGTACAGGCCGCTGATCTAGATCCATTTTTGGTAGGGGAAAGATTAAGTCTTTTTTCAAAAGACCTGTTCACAGTTCTAAGCATCATTTTCCAGGGTTACAGAATAGGCTTCAAGTCAAGGCCTCCTCTAGGAAAGATTATTCTACCTCATTTTCCAAAAGACCCTGTGAAAGCAGGAATGTTGTTTCAGTCAGTGCTCAGTCTTGAACTTATTAAAGTGATTCTTCTAGTTCTACTTTATGAACAAGGTCAAGGATTTTATTCAAATATTTTAGTTTATTCCAGTTGTTTATTTATTCCCAAAAAAGAGAGAACTTTCAAGCCAATTTGTGCTCTCAAAACTTTAAAACAAGTTTCTCAGAGTCCTTACTTTCAAGACCATTTTACCCTAGTCCAACTAGGTTATACCCACAATAGATTTGAATGATATTTATCTTATACTTCTATCTATCAGCTCGTATGATTTTCTTTCTGGACAAACACTTTCAGTTCATGGCTCTTTTGGACTAGCTGCAGCTCCGAGAATCTTTACAAAAGTTAGAAGAACTCCTTTTATCAGTAATAAGAGCTTAGCACATTTCAGTGGCCCAATACCTGGACAATATTTTGGTTCAGGCTCTTACATTTAGCTGTATCTCATACCAACACACTAGTGTTTATGTATATATACATATCCCTACCTTTGCCTCTGTCCTTTCTGGGAAGTCACTAATGATGTGTGTGATAGAGACAGCGCCATGCTCTGTAGGAACATAAAAAAACAATAAAAACATACAAAAGACCTAACTTCCTGTAGCATAGACATCAGTAAAGCAATATAACATATTAATAACTATCATGCTTCATTTTACTTAAAATAATATTCACAACCAATTAGAATTATTTTTCAACTGTGTTTCCTTGCATCATATTTGTCAGACTTCTTCTTTTTGTTTACTCCATGCATTTTTCATGAATAACATGATGCTTTACAAGCTTTTTTATAAATCTTACATAAGATTGTAAGAGCACATTAGACATCACATGTTGGATCACACACCAGTCCACTAGGAGGAATCTCTGTGGAATTTTAATCTGGTTTTCAGGCAAGGTCATTCTAGCCCCTCCATTTTAACCCATGCATGGTTAGACCTTCAGCTATTATCCTGGAAATTTCTCTTTCTCCTGGACATTTCTTGAACCAGGAGAGTTACTGAGTTTTCAGCTCAATCTTGCAATCCTCCTTACCTCAGGATAAGGCTGTTCTTGGAACCAGCTATTCTTTCTTTCTAAAGTAGTATATATGGATACTATCAACAAAGGAATTGTGGTTTCCTCTTATGTTTTGCATCTAATAATTCTATGGAGTGACTTTTGTTATTCACAACCTTAAAAGCATTAAAAGTCCATGTTGAAGCTGCAGAGGATTTTAGACTTTCTTCTTTGCTCATTTATTTTTCTGAACCTCATAAGAGTCAGAAAGCTTTCGACAGTAAATCTACCCACTGATTTGAAAAGTATTCATGGTTGCAGGAAAAACTCTCCCTGAGCAAATTTCTCCTCATTCCACTGCATCAATCACCACTTCTTGGGCCTTCAGGAATAAAGTGTCCCTAGACCTGATATTTATAATGGCTACTTGGTCTTCATTAGGTACTTTTAGAAAATTCTACCACTTTCCCATGTATGCCTATTTAGAGGCTGATTTTGGCCAGAAAGTTCTGTGGGCTGCAGTACTTAATAGTATCATACCTGCTTTAACCTGCCTTATTTCATATTAGATTTGGGGGCTTCACTGCTTGAGTATAGGATCCCACATGTGATGTCTCTCACCTTTTTATAAAATAAAATAAAATGTTACTTACCTGATAAATTAATTTATTTTATTATGTGTGAGTGTTTTCAGGGCTTAATTTTTTTTAAGTTAGCTTCACTTTCCTGATCTTTGCTTTGCATAATTTGATTCATATGCTTCCTTCCTTCTAGAACTACATTCTAACCTTACTATCTTTTGATCATTGCTCTTGGATTTTGGATAAAAATCATGATTCCTCTTCAGTAAATGACCCTAACTGATTCCTAAATTTGGATTTAATTCCTGCATTTCTTTTCTCCAGTGAATGACTTATCTGAAGCCGACATCCCTTCTCAATTTGGTAAATCTCTACTTTTTCTAAGTTTATACTCTGAACTGCTTATTAGGTTCTAGTGTTTACCTAATATTTTATTTTCTCAGAAGTGCTTAATCTGAAACAACTAAGTTTATCTTCCGAGTTCCTCAAAAATGTCTTTAGTCAAGGACTTTGTCAAAACATTCTCTTGTATACTGCTATGCTAAATACTCATTGCACCTCAATAAATAAAAATAAATAAATAAACAAAAACATTATCTCTTGTTGTCTTCCATCAGTTGGATGGTCTTTGCTGCTGCCATTCCCAACTCCTTAAAAATAGAACCATTATGCTTCCGCAGTAGAAAATGATTCTGCTTAAAATGGCAACAAAAACTGGAGCTTTGCAAGTGTTAAAGGGTTCTGTTCTAATACCCATAAATAATCTAATAATTAAAGTGCTGCATGTAGAATGAAGAAGGATCTCTGGAAGAAATTGGGCCCCATGAATTAAATGGCATGCTGACAAGCTTCTCAACTTTAGAAGCTGTACAAACGTCTTTGCTGCATGTGGGCAGTGGATCTGTTCATCCACTGGTCCATATACATCATTACACACTCCAATGAGGGAAGGGACTTCAATCATGAGAGCGAGCACGCTTTCTGTTATTTTTGCCACCTCAGGAAAGCAGACTTGCATGTGTAACCCTGCCCTGCAAGGGCTCCGGAGCAGCTTGTGCTGCTTCATACATGGAACCCATAGTCCCTACAGTAGACAAATAAGAAACAATTCAGTGGGAAAGGCATGCATGGTAGGTAAGAGCTGGGCTTTACACTTCTGTCATATAAAAAAAAATAAGAAGAAAAATGATTTCAAAGCAAGATTCTTAATAGGCGACTTTATTAAATTTAAAGATTGCTTTACACAAATGTGCCAAATGGAGGAAATGTAGAAAAAACATTTAAATAAAAGATTAGAGTAAACTGATCACTTAGATTCTATAGACAAGAAGAAAGGTAAAGTTATTCTTATTTTATCCAGCTTTCCAGTAAGCCATTAATGTCAGGAATAGTAGAAAAAAATATCTATATAAAATAAGTAGAAAATGTAGCAGGGGGTGAAACACAGGCACTCTCTGTTCAT